>NW_018742661.1:0-21888 GCF_001683475.1 Chenopodium quinoa
GCCATTTACTAGTTATTATTATCTTATATTTTAGTTAATGTTGCTGAAATAATGCCAAGAGTTTAGCTCTTTGGCCGGTTGTAATAGGAAGTTATCATTAGGCTTTATTATGCTTTTATTGTTTAGCTTAAATCAAGGAGGAAAACTGCTGGCTTTTGGCTGTTCATGCTTGGACGGTTTTCCTTGACTTTTGGTGTGTTTTTGCTGCTCCTTTCCTCTATAAAAGGGAGAGCAAAACAGAAATAAAAACCAGTTTTGAGTTTGGATAAAAAACCTTGTGTTTTAGCATTTTAACTTAGAGTTTGTCTCAAGTTCAAGTGTTCCCTTATTGCTTTGAGTAAGTCTTGAGTGATAAGCTTAGGAGAGATTGAGTGAGTCTTATCTCTGGCCTAAAACCCCAAAACTTTGAGTGTGTCCTTGAGTTTTGGCCCTTTTATCTTGTTCCATGATATTTGAGTATTCTAACTATAAGTATTTTTAAAATCCATCAACCCATATTCGGGAGGGTGTATTTAGATTTACATCATCTGGTATCAGAGCCTAGTTAAGGGTTTCTTGAAGAAAATCGAGTTTGAAGGCGTTTGGAGCAAAACGGCAGAATTCAATCAGTTTGGAGTTGCGGTTTGAGAAGGACATATCTCCTTCGTTTTCTGTCCAAATCGAGTTATTTCTTTTTTGAATCTGGATATTTTTTTGCGTAGATTACTCACAAAAATTTTCAGATATTTTGGAATTTTTCTGCTAATAAACTGGGCAGGTTTTTTCGCAGCAACGCAGAAAAGAGGCAAAACCGGGAAGGCAGAATTCAATTGAAGATTTCTCCCTCATCCGAAAAGCTTTTGAGGAATTTCTTTTTTGCAAATTGGTTGTTTTGATCTGAATATTCTGAATTTGTAAGCCTTTGAGAGTCTAGAGGCAATTTTCGTTTTTCATTTTGTCTCTAATTTCGGCAGTTTTCATTGTACTTGTAATATCCAAGCAAAAATAGTGGAAATCATGTCTAGTGAGGAGCTTGCTAGAATGTTGCAAGTAATCACTGAAAAATTGGAGAATTTGGAGAAAAAACAGAAGAGAGTGAAGTCTCTAGGGCACAACAAGATACTAGGATGGATGCCATATCTGATATGCTCCTTAAAGCCACTAGGAAAATAAATGAATTAGAGGAGGAGGATGAAAATAGTGGTAACAATTTTAGACAATTTGATGAAGATAGGGGTCTAAAAATTGATATGCATGAATTTGATGGAGGGCATGATTGTGAGGCTTTCTTAGATTGGGTTAGGCAAATTGAAACCGTTTTTGATTACAAGGGGTATGATGATAGGAAACGGTTCAAGTTGGCTGTCCTTAAACTCACTAAACTAGCTGCATTGTGGTATGAAAACCTCAAGTCAAATAGAAGAAGAGAAGGGAAAGATAAGATAGACTCATGGGAAAAATTAAAAAAGAAAATGAGGGAAAAATGGGTAAGTAAAGAGTATGAGCAAGATCAATACTTAAAATTAACCCACCTATCACAAGAAACATGAGTGTGGAGGATTACATAAAAGAATTTGAAAGGTTAGGCTTGACTTGCGACTTGCAAGAAAAGGAGGCTTACAAAATTGCTAGATTTGTCAAGGGGTTGACCAAAGAAATTAATAGGAAAGTGGAAGTTACTCATTATGCCACTTTTAGTGATGTATGCAAACTAGCTTTGAAGTATGAGTCTCAACTTAAAGAAGAAAGGGAGAAAGAGAAGCCCAAAAATTCTTCTTTCAAGAATACTTCGAAATTTACTCCTTTCAACTCTAAAGGGAGTACTTTTCAAAGTAAAAACCTTTTCACCTAGCTCATCAAAAGGGAAAGAAAAACAAGTAGTTTCGCCTAGTGAGCTTTCAACTAGGAGAAAATGCTTCAAGTGTCATGGGAGAGGACATATTGCATCGGAATGTCCTAGTAAGAGTGTGTTAACAGCCTCTCAATGTGCTCTCATGGATGAGGAGGAGAAGGTCTATAACTTTGTGGCTCATGAGGAGGGTTGCGAGTTTGATGAAGAGTATGAGGAAGAGATTCAACCCGAAGATGAGTTCAACATGATGGTGGTTCGTAGAATCTTGTATAATGAACCCGAAATTGATCTTAAACAACGAAACAACTTGTTCCACACTAGATGCAAGATAGGAGAGAAGACTTGCAATGTGATTGTTGATAGTGGTGCCCAAACAGATGTTGTTTCATCCGAGGCTGTGAGTAAATTGAAGCTACCCACTAGAGACCATGGTGAACCTTACAAGCTCAATTGGTTGAATGATGGCACAAGCATTAGAGTCAAGAAGCAAGCATTGGTGTCTTATTCCATTGGAGGTTCGAAGATGAGCGTTGTGTGATATTCTTCCTATGGATGCGTGTCATTTGTTGCTTGGAAGACCGTGGCAGTTTGATCATGATTCGGAGCATAAAGGGAAAACTAATGTGTATATTGTAACTACCAAAAATGGTAGAAAAGTTAAGTTAGTGCCTTTACCTCCTAAAGTTGCTAAGAAAGAAAAAGAGAAAAGCAACTATCTTGTAACTTGTAATGAATATGAACGAATAATGAAAGAAATGGGGGGAGGGTATGCTTTGGTGGTAAGGACCAAAGATGATAATGGTACTACTTGTATTAACTCATCCATGCTAAATGAGTTATTAGAAGAGTACCAAGATGTGTTCCCAATGACTTGCCCAAAGGCCTACCTCCAATTAGAGGCATTGAGCACGCCATTGACTTAATTCCAGGAGCCTTTGCCCAACAAGGCTGCCTATAGGTGTAATCCGGAAGAGAGTAAGGAACTTGAAAAGCAAGTGAACGAATTACTTGAGAGAGGTTATGTGAGAGAAAGCCTTAGTCCTTGCGCGGTTCCAGCCCTCTTAGTACCAAAAAAAGATGGTACTTGGAGAATGTGTGTTGATAGTCGTTCCATTAACAATATAACGGTCAAATACCGTTTTCCTATGCCTCGATTGCAAGATATGTTAGATGAGTTGAGTGGTGCCTTAGTCTTTTCCAAAATAGATTTAAGGAGTGGGTACCATCAAATGAGAATTCGAGAGGGGGATGAGTGGAAGACGGCTTTCAAAACAAAACAAGGGTTGTATGAGTGGTTAGTGATGCCATTTGGGCTTTGCAACGCCCCAAGCTCCTTCATGAGATTGATGAATGAAGTTCTCCGGCCTTTTTAATGATTTTGTTGTTGTTTACTTAGATGACATTCTTGTGTATAGTAAAAACAATGATGATCATGTAATTCATTTGAGGAGATTGTTTGAAAAATTGAGGGAGGTGAAGTTGTATGGTAAGCTTGAAAAATGTGTATTCATGACTCCTAGTGTTGTATTCTTAGGATACATTGTAACAGGAGAGGGGGTTCATGTAGATCCGGAGAAGGTAAAAGCAGTCCAGTCTTGGTTGGCTCCAACCAATGTGCACGAAGTTAGAAGTTTTCATGGACTTGCCTCCTTCTATAGGCGGTTCATCAAAAACTTCTCTACCATCATGGCTCCAATCACCGAGTTGACCAAAAAGGGTGAGTTCGTATGGGAAGAAAATGCTCAACGAGCCTTTGAGAAGGTTAAACATATGCTTTGCAACGCTCCTATACTTGTGCTACCAGATTTCAACAAAGTGTTTGAGGTAGAGTGTGATGCAAGTGGGATTGGAATAGGTGCTGTTTTGATTCAAGAGAAGAAGCCCGTGAGTTACTTTAGTGAGAAGTTGAATGGGCTAAGTTTAACTATTCCACTTATGACCGTGAGTTCTATGCCATAGTTAGAGCACTTGATCATTGGTCTCACTACTTAGACCAAAACCATTTGTTCTTCATTCCGATCATGAGGCTCTAAAATTTATTCATGGGCAACAAAAACTCAACAAGAGACATGCTAAATGGGTGGAGTTTCTCCAATCATTTACCTTTAGCTCCAAGTACAAGGATGGAAAGAGTAATGTTGTGGCCGATGCATTGTCTCGTCGGAGCTACTTACTTTCCATGGTGGAAGCTAAGATCTTGGGTTTTGAACAACTCAAGGAATGTTACATAAATGATCCCGACTTTGCTAGTGAGATAGAGAATCCTACCAAAGAGTTTGTGAGACAAGATGGCTACCTCTTTAAAGGTAACAAGCTATGTGTTCCGAAGAGTGGGGTTAGGGAGTTATTAGTGAGAGAAGTGCATGGTGGAGGTTTAGCCGGTCATTTTGGGATACAAAAGACTCTTGATATTCTAGGTGAACACTTCTATTGGCCTAGAATGATCAAGGATGTTACTCATGTTGTGAAGAGATGTGCTACTTGTCAAAAGGCTAAGGGACACTTCACAAAGGGTCTTTATACTCCGTTGCCAGTTCCGGATGCTCCATGGGAAAGTGTTAGCATGGATTTCATTGTTGGATTGCCTCGCACTCAAAGGGGAAGAGATAGCATCATGGTTGTTGTAGATAGATTCTCTAAAATGGCACACTTTGTAGCTTGTAATAAAACTGATGATGCCATGAAAGTGGCCGAGCTGTACTTCAAGGAAATTGTCAAACTCCATGGCATTCCTCGAAGTATAGTATCTGATAGGGACTCCAAATTCCTTAGTCACTTTTGGAGAACCCTATGGAAACTTGTGGGTACCAAGTTACTATTTAGTACCTCTTATCATCCCAAACCGATGGGCAAACCGAGGTCACTAATAGAACTTTGGGTACTTTGTTACGAGGTCTTGTGAGCAAAACGCAAAAAGATTGGGACATGAAATTAGCCCATGCGGAGTTTGCTTACAATAGAGCTCATTCCCTAACTACTTCCCGTTCTCCATTTGAAGTAGTTTATGGAGTGAACCCATTTGTGCCGATTGATCTTGTTCCTATGGTTAAGAGTGACATGGTAGAGAAAGATGCTAAAAAGAGGGTGGAAACCTTTCAAAAAACCTGTGAGCAAGTGAAGAAAAGAATTGAGGAGATGAATAAAAAATACCAAGAGCGAGCCAATAAGAAACGCAAACAGCCTATTTTTCATCCCGGGGACTTGGTTTGGGTGCATTTGAGGAAGGAGAGGTTCCTAAGCTTCGCAAAAACAAGCTTATGCCTCGTTCTGATGGTCCTTTTAAGGTTCTTGAGAGGGTGAACGATAGTGCTTACAAAATTGAGCTACCAGACGAATTGATGGGTGTTAGTGCGACTTTCAATGTAGGGGATTTATCACCATACTTTGATGATTCAAGTTTGAGGGCAAACTCTTTTGAAGAAGGGGGGAATGATCCAAAGTGGACATCTAATGAACCTGTTGCTTTAGTCTTAGAGACTCTTGGATTTTATCCATTTACAAAGAAGGCTGAAGTTCTATGTTGCATTTCATGGGTAGATTGAAGATTGGGCGCATGGCGCGCTTCACTACAGTTTTGGCACGTTTCACTGCTATTTTGGGCGTGTGGATCCTAAGCCATTTACTAGTTATAATTATCTTATATTTTAGTTAATGTTGCTGAAATAATGCCAAGAGTTTAGCTCTTTGGCCGGTTGTAATAGGAAGTTATCATTAGGCTTTATTATGCTTTTATTGTTTAGCTTAAATCAAGGAGGAAAACTGCTGGCTTTTGGCTGTTCATGCTTGGACGGTTTTCCTTGACTTTTGGTGTGTTTTTGCTGCTCCTTTCCTCTATAAAAGGGAGAGCAAAACAGAAATAAAAACCAGTTTTGAGTTTGGATAAAAAACCTTGTGTTTTAGCATTTTAACTTAGAGTTTGTCTCAAGTTCAAGTGTTCCCTTATTGCTTTGAGTAAGTCTTGAGTGATAAGCTTAGGAGAGATTGAGTGAGTCTTATCTCTGGCCTAAAACCCCAAAACTTTGAGTGTGTCCTTGAGTTTTGGCCCTTTTATCTTGTTCCATGATATTTGAGTATTCTAACTATAGTATTTTTAAATCCATCAACCCATATTCGGGAGGGTGTATTTAGATTTACATCAACCACATTCAAGCAAAGCTAATTGAATCAAATGAAAGTCAAACACATTTAAACAAAGCTATTTGAACCAAATGAAAGTCAAACACATTCAACAAAGCTTTTTGAATTAAATGTAAGTCAAATGCATTAAACAAAGCTAATTGATTCAAATGAAAGTCAATCACATTCAAACAAAGCTAATTTAATCAAATAAAAATCAAACACATTCAAACAAAGCTTTTTCAATCAAATGAAATTCAAATGCATTCAAAATAGCGATTTGACTCAAGTGAAAGTCAAGCAAAGCTTTTGAAATCAAATGATTGTCAAATCCGTTCAACGATGCTAATTGAATCATATGAAAGTCAAGCACATTCAAACAAATCTTTTTGAATCAACTGAAAGTCAAATGCATTAAAAAAAAGTAATTAAATCAAGTGAAAGTCAAACACATTTAAACAAAGCTTTTTAAATCAAATGAAAGTTAAATCCATTCAAAAAAGCTAATTGAATCAAGTGAAAGTCTAGGTAATTCAAACAAAGCTTTTTGAATCAAATGACTGTCAAATGCGTTCAACGATGCTAATTGAATCAAATGAGAGTCAAACACATTCAAACAAAGCTTTTTGAATTCAAATGAAAGTCATATGCATTCAACAAAGCTAATTGAATCAAATGAAAGTCAATGGCATTCTTACAAACCTAATTAAATCAAACGAAAGTCAATGGCATTCTAACAAACCTAATTGAATCAAATGAAAGTCAACCACCTTCAAACAAAGCTAAATTGAATCAAATGAAGTTGACCACATTCAAACAAAGCTAATTTAAATCAAGTAAAATTCAAAACACATTCAAACAAAGCTTTTTGAATCCAAAGAAAGTCAAATGAGTTCAAAAAAGCTAATTGAATCAAGTGAAAGTCAAACAAATTCAAACATAGCTTTTTGAATCAAATGATTGTCAAATGCATTCAACGATACTAATTGAATCATATGAAAGTCAAACACATTCAAACAAATCTTTTTGAATCAAATGAAAGTCAAATGCATTCAACATATCAAATTGAATCAATTAAAAGTCAACCCACATTCAAACAAAGCTAATTAAATTCAATGGAAGGCAAACACATTCAAACAAAGCTATTTGAATCAAATGAAAGTCAAACACATTCAAACAATGTTATCTGAATCAAATGAAAGTCAAATGCATTCAAAAAAGATAATTAAATCAAACGAAAGTCAAACACATCCAGACAAAGCTAATTGCATCAAATGAAAGTCAAAAACATTCAAACAAAGCTAATTAAATCATATGAAAGTCAAATGCTTTCAAAAAAGCTAATTGAATCAAGTAAAAGTCCAAAGAATTCAAACAAAGCTTTTTGAATCAAATGATTGTCAAATGCATTCAACGAGGCTAATGGAATCATATGACAGTCAAACAAAACTTTTTGAATCAAATGAAAGTCAAATGCATTCAACAAAGCAAATTGACTCAATTGAAAGTTAACCACATTCAAGCAAAGCTAATTGAATCAAATGAAAGTCAAACACATTTAAACAATGCTATTTGAACCAAATGAAAGTCAAACACATTCAAGAAATGCTATTTGAATCAAATGAAAGTCAAACGCATTCAAAAAAGGTATTTAAAGCAAGTGAAAGTCAAAATCATTAAAACAAAGCTATTTGAATCAAATTAAAGTCAAACACATTCAAACAAAGCTTTTTGAATTAAATGAAAGTCAAATGCATTAAACAAAGCTAATTGATTCAAATGAAAGTCAATCACATTCAAACAAAGCTAATTTAATCAAATGAAAATCAAACACATTCAAACAAAGCTTTTTCAATCAAATGAAATTCAAATGCATTCAAAATAGCGATTTAAATCAAGTGAAAGTCAAACAAAGCTTTTTGAATCAAATGATTGTCAAATCCGTTCAACGATGCTAATTGAATCATATGAAAGTCAAGCACATTCAAACAAATCTTTTTGAATCAACTGAAAGTCAAATGCAATTAAAAAAAAGTAATTAAATCAAGTGAAAGTCAAACACATTTAAACAAAGCTTTTTAAATCAAATGGAAGTTAAATCCATTCAAAAAAGCTTATTGAATCAAGTGAAAGTCTAGGTAATTCAAACAAAGCTTTTTGAATCAAATGACTGTCAAATGCGTTCAACGATGCTAATTGAATCAAATGAAGTCAAACACAAAGTCAAACAAAGCTTTTTGAATCAAATGAAAGTCATATGCATTCAACAAAGCTAATTGAATCAAATGAAAGTCAATGGCATTCAAACAAAGCAAATTGAATCAAACGAAAGTCAATGGCATTCTAACAAACCTAATTGAATCAAATGAAAGTCAACCACATTCAAACAAAGCTAATTGAATCAAATGATAGTTAACCACATTCAAACAAAGCTAATTTAAATCAAGTGAAATTCAAACACATTCAAACAAAGCTTTTTGAATCCAAAGAAAGTCAAATGAGTTCAAAAAAGCTAATTGAATCAAGTGAAAGTCAAACAAATTCAAACATAGCTTTTTGAATCAAATGATTGTGAAATGCATTCAACGATACTAATTGAATAATATGAAAGTTAAACACATTCAAACAAATCTTTTTGAATCAAATGAAAGTCAAATGCATTCAACATATCAAATTAAATCAATTAAAAGTCAACCACATTCAAACAAAGCTAATTAAATCCAATGGAAGGCAAACACATTCAAACAATGCTATCTGAATCAAATGAAAGTCAAATGCATTCAAAAAAGATAATTAAAATTAAACGAAAGTCAAACACATTCAGATAAAGCTAATTGCTTCAAATGAAAATAATAAACATTCAAACAAAGCTAATTAAATCATATGAAAGTTAAATGCGTTCAAAAAAGCTAATTAAATCAAGTAAAAGTCTAAAGAATTCAAACAATGCTTTTTGAATCAAATGATTGTCAAATGCATTCAACGAGGCTAATTGAATCATATGACAGTCAAACAAAACTTTCTGAATCAAATGAAAGTCAAATGCATTTAACAAAGCAAATTGACTCAATTGAAAGTTAACCACATTCAAGCAAAGCTAATTGAATCAAATGAAAGTCAAACACATTTAAACAAAGCTATTTGAACCAAATGAAAGTCAAACACATTCAAGAAATGCTATTTGAATCAAATGAAAGTCAAACGCATTCAAAAAAGGTATTTAAATCAACTGAAAGTAAAAAAACATTCAAACAAAGCTATTTGAATCAAATTAAAGTCAAACACATTCAAACAAAGCTTTTTGAATTAAATGAAAGTCAAATGCATTAAACAAAGCTAATTGATTCAAATGAAAGTCAATCACATTCAAACAAAGCTAATTTAATCAAATGAAAATCAAACACATTCAAACATAGCTTTTTCAATCAAATGAAATTCAAATGCATTCAAAATAGCGATTTGAATCAAGTGATAGTCAAACAAAGCTTTTTGAATCAAATGATTGTCAAATCCGTTCAACGATGCTAATTGAATCATATGAAAGTCAAGCACATTCAAACAAATCTTTTTGAATCAACTGAAAGTCAAATGCAATTAAAAAAAAGTAATTAAATCAAGTGAAAGTCAATTACATTTAAACAAAGCTTTTTAAATCAAATGAAAGTTAAATGCATTCAAAAAAGCTAATTGAATCAAGTGAAAGTCTAGGTAATTCAAACAAAGTTTTTTGAATCAAATGACTGTCAAATGTGTTCAACGATGCTAATTGAATCAAATGAAAGTCAAACACATTCAAACAAAGCTTTTTGAATCAAATGAAAGTCAATGGCATTCTTACAAAGCTAATTGAATCAAATGAAAGTCAATGGCATTCTAACAAACCTAATTGAATCAAACGAAAGTCAATGGCATTCTAACAAACCTAATTGAATCAAATGAAAGTAAAACCACATTCAAACAAAGCTAATTGAATCAAATGAAAGTTAACCACATTCAAACAAAGCTAATTTAAATCAAGTGAAATTCAAACACATTCAAACAAAGCTTTTTGAATCCAAAGAAAGTCAAATGAGTTCAAAAAAGCTAATTAAATCAAGTGAAAGTCAAACAAATTCAAACATAGCTTTTTGAATCAAATGATTGTCAAATGCATTCAACGATACTAATTGAATCATATGAAAGTCAAACACATTCAAACAAATCTTTTTGAATCAAATGAAAGTCAAATGCATTCAACATATCAAATTGAATCAATTAAAAGTCAACCACTTTCAAACAAAGCAAATTAAATCCAATGGAAGGCAAACACATTCAAACAAAGCTATTTGAATCAAATGAAAGTCAAACACATTCAAACAATGCTATCTGAATCAAATGAAAGTCAATGCATTCAAAAAAGATAATTAAATCAAACGAAAGTCAAACACATTCAGACAAAGCTAATTGCATCAAATGAAAGTAAAAAACATTCAAACAAAGCTAATTAAATCATATGAAAGTCAAATGCTTTCAAAAAAGCTAATTGAATCAAGTAAAACTCCAAAGAATTCAAACATAGCTTTTTAAATCAAATGACTGTCAAATGTGTTCAACGATGCTAATTGAATCAAATGAAAGTCAAACACATTCAAACAAATCTTTTTGAATCAAATGAAAGTCATATGCATTCAACAAAGCTAATTTAATCAAATGAAAGTCAATGGCATTCTAACAAACCTAATTGAATCAAACGAAAGTCAATGGCATTCTAACAAACCTAATTAAATCAAATTAAAGTCAACCACATTCAAACAAAGCTAATTGAATCAAATGAAAGTAAACCACATTCAAACAAAGCTAATTTAATCAATTGAAATTCAAACACATTCAAACAAAGCTTTTTGAATCCAAAGACAGTCAAATGAGTTTAAAAAAGCTAATTAAATCCAATGGAAGGCAAACATTCAAACAAAGCTATTTGAATCAAATGAAAGTCAAACACATTCAAACAATGCTATCTGAATCAAATGAAAGTCAAATGCATTCAATAAAGATAATTAAATCAAACGAAAGTCAAACACATTCAGACAAAGCTAATTGCATCAAATGAAAGTCAAAAACATTCAAACAAAGCTAATTAAATCATATGAAAGTCAAATGCTTTCAAAAAAGCTTATTGAATCAAGTAAAAGTCCAAAGAATTCAAACAAAGCTTTTTTAATCAAATGATTGTCAAATGCATTAAACGAGGCTAATTGAATCATATGACAGTCAAACAAAACTTTTTGAATCAAATGAAAGTCAAATGCATTCAACAAAGCAAATTGACTCAATTGAAAGTTAACCACATTCAAGCAAAGCTAATTGAATCAAATGAAAGTCAAACACATTTAAACAAAGCTATTTGAACCAAATGAAAGTCAAACACATTCAAGAAATGCTATTTGAATCAAATGAAAGTCAAACGCATTCCAAAAAGGTATTTAAATCAACTGAAAGTAAAAAAACATTCAAACAAAGCTATTTGAATCAAATTAAAGTCAAACACATTCAAACAAAGCTTTTTGAATTAAATGAAAGTCAAATGCATTAAACAAAGCTAATCGATTCAAATGAAAGTCAATCACATTCAAACAAAGCTAATTTAATCAAATGAAAATCAAACACATTCAAACATAGCTTTTTCAATCAAATGAAATTCAAATGCATTCAAAATAGCGATTTGAATCAAGTGATAGTCAAACAAGCTTTTTGAATCAAATGATTGTCAAATCCGTTCAACGATGCTAATTGAATCATATGAAAGTCAAGCACATTCAAACAAATCTTTTTGAATCAACTGAAAGTCAAATGCAATTAAAAAAAAGTTATTCAATCAAGTGAAAGTCAAACACATTTAAACAAAGCTTTTTAAATCAAATGAAAGTTAAATTCATTCAAAAAGGTAATTGAATCAAGTGAAAGTCTAGGTAATTCAAACAAAGCTTTTTGAATCAAATGACTATCAAATGTGTTCAACGATGCTAATTGAATCAAATGAAAGTCAACACATTCAAACAAAGCTTTTTGA
The DNA here is from genome assembly GCF_001683475.1 of Chenopodium quinoa. Taxonomy (NCBI): domain Eukaryota; kingdom Viridiplantae; phylum Streptophyta; class Magnoliopsida; order Caryophyllales; family Amaranthaceae; genus Chenopodium; species Chenopodium quinoa. The sequence goes on from NW_018742661.1 coordinate 11,997, forward strand.
ATCAAATGAAAGTCATATACATTCAACAAAGCTAATTGAATCAAATGAAAGTCAATGACATTCTAATAAACCTAATTGAATCAAACGAAAGTCAATGGCATTCTAACAAACCTAATTGAATCAAATGAAAGTCAACCACATTCAAACAAAGCTAATTGAATCAAATGAAAGTTAACCACATTCAAACAAAGCTAATTTAAATCAAGTGAAAATCAAACACATTCAAACAAAGCTTTTTGAATCCAAAGAATGTCAAATGAGTTCAAAAAAGCTAATTGAATCAAGTGAAAGTCAAACAAATTCAAACATAGCTTTTTGAATCAATGATTGTCAAATGCATTCAACGATACTAATTGAATCATATGAAAGTCAAACACATTCAAACAAATCTTTTGAATCAAATGAAAGTCAAATGCATTCAACAGATCAAATTGAATCAATTAAAAGTCAACCACATTCAAACAAAGCTAATTAAATCCAATGGAAGGCAAACACATTCAAACAAATTTATTTGAATCAAATGAAAGTCAAACACATTCAAACAATGCTATCTGAATCAAATGAAAGTCAAATGCATTCAAAAAGAGATAATTAAATCAAACGAAAGTCAAACACATTCAGACGAAGCTAATTGCATCAAATGAAAGTCAATAACATTCAAACAAAGCTAATTAAATCATATGAAAGTCAAATGCTTTCAAAAAAGCTAATAGAATCAAGTAAAAGTCCAAAGAATTCAAACAAAGCTTTTTAGAATCAAATGATTGTCAAATGCATTCAACGAGGCTAATTGAATCATATGACAATCAAACAAAACTTTTCAATCAAATGAAAGTCAAATGCATTCAACAAAGCAAATTGACTGAATTGAAAGTTAACCACATTCAAGCAAAGCTAATTGAATCAAATGAAAGTCAAACACATTTAAACAAAGCTATTTGAACCAAATGAAAGTCAAACACATTCAAGAAATGCTATTTGAATCAAATGAAAGTCAAACGCATTCAAAAAGGATATTTAAATCAAGTGAAAGTCAAAATCATTCAAACAAAGCTATTTGAATCAAATTAAAGTCAAACACATTCAAACAAAGCTTTTTGAATTAAATGAAAGTCAAATGCATTAAACAAAGCTAATTGATTCAAATGAAAGTCAATCACATTCAAACAAAGCTAATTTAATCAAATGAAAATCAAACACATTCAAACAAAGCTTTTTCAATCAAATGAAATTCAAATGCATTCAAAATAGCGATTTAAATCAAGTGAAAGTCAAACAAAGCTTTTTGAATCAAATGATTGTCAAATCTGTTCAACGATGCTAATTGAATTATATGAAAGTCAAGCACATTCAAACAAATCTTTTTGAATCAACTGAAAGTCAAATGCAATTAAAAAAAAGTAATTAAATCAAGTGAAAGTCAATTACATTTAAACAAAGCTTTTTAAATCAAATGAAAGTTAAATGCATTCAAAAAAGCTAATTGAATCAAGTGAAAGTCTAGGTAATTCAAACAAAGCTTTTTGAATCAAATGACTGTCAAATGTGTTCAACGATGCTAATTGAATCAAATGAAAGTCAAACACATTCAAACAAAGCTTTTTGAATCAAATGAAAGTCATATGCATTCAACAAAGCTAATTGAATCAAATGAAAGTCAATGGCATTCTAACAAAGCTAATTGAATCAAACGAAAGTCAATGGCATTCTAACAAACCTAATTGAATCAAATGAAAGTCAACCACATTCAAACAAAGCTAATTGAATCAAATGAAAGTTAACCACATTCAAACAAAGCTAATTTAAATCAAGTGAAATTCAATACATTCAAACAAAGCTTTTTGAATCCAAAGAAAGTCAAATGAGTTCAAAAAAGCTAATTAAATCAAGTGAAAGTCAAACAAATTCAAACATAGCTTTTTGAATCAAATGATTGTCAAATGCATTCAACGATACTAATTGAATCATATGAAAGTAAAACACATTCAAACAAATCTTTTTGAATCAAATGAAAGTCAAATGCATTCAACATATCAAATTGAATCAATTAAAAGTCAACCACATTCAAACAAAGCAAATTAAATCCAATGGAAGGCAAACACATTCAAACAAAGCTATTTGAATCAAATGAAAGTCAAACACATTCAAAGAATGCTATCTGAATCAAATGAAAGTCAAATGCATTCAAAAAAGATAATTAAATCAAACGAATGTCAAACACATTCAGACAAAGCTAATTGCATCAAATGAAAGTCAAAAACATTCAAACAAAGCTAATTAAATCATATGAAAGTCAAATGCTTTCAAAAAAGCTAATAGAATCAAGTAAAAGTCCAAAGAATTCAAACAAAGCTTTTTGAATCAAATGATTGTCAAATGCATTCAACGAGGCTAATTGAATCATATGACAGTGAAACAAAAAAATTTTCAATCAAATGAAAGTCAAATGCATTCAACAAAGCAAATTGACTCAATTGAAAGTTAACCACATTCAAGCAAAGCTAATTGAATCAAATGAAAGTCAAACACATTTAAACAAAGCTATTTGAACCAAATGAAAGTCAAACACATTCAAGAAATGCTATTTGAATCAAATGAAAGTCAAACGCATTCAAAAAAGATATTTAAATCAAGTGAAAGTCAAAATCATTCAAACAAAGCTATTTGAATCAAATTAAAGTCAAACACATTAATAAAGCTTTTTGAATTAAATGAAAGTCAAATGCATTAAACAAAGCTAATTGATTCAAATGAAAGTCAATCACATTCAAACAAAGCTAATTTAATCAAATGAAAATCAAACACATTCAAACAAAGCTTTTTCAATCAAATGAAATTCAAATGCATTCAAAATAGCGATTTAAATCAAGTGAAAGTCAAACAAAGCTTTTTGAATCAAATGATTGTCAAATCCGTTCAACGATGCTAATTGAATCATATGAAAGTCAAGCACATTCAAACAAATCTTTTTGAATCAACTGAAAGTCAAATGCAATTAAAAAAAAGTAATTAATCAAGTGAAAGTCAATTACATTTAAACAAAGCTTTTTAAATCAAATGAAAGTTAAATGCATTCAAAAAAGCTAATTGAATCAAGTGAAAGTCTAGGTAATTCAAACAAAGCTTTTTAAATCAAATGACTGTCAAATGTGTTCAACGATGCTAATTGAATCAAATGAAAGTCAAACACATTCAAACAAAGCTTTTTGAATCAAATGAAAGTCAATGGCATTCTTACAAAACTAATTGAATCAAATTGATGTAAATCTAATACACCCTCCCGAATATGGGTTGATGGATTTAAAAAATTATAGTTAGAATACTCAAATATCATGGAACAAGATAAAAGGGCCAAAACTCAAGGACACACTCAAAGTTTTGGGGTTTTAGGCCAGAGATAAGACTCACTCAATCTCTCCTAAGCTTATCACTCAAGACTTACTCAAAGCAATAAGGGAACACTTGAACTTGAGACAAACTCTAAGTTAAAATGCTAAAACACAAGGTTTTTTATCCAAACTCAAAACTGGTTTTATTTCTGTTTTGCTCTCCCTTTTATAGAGGAAAGGAGCAGCAAAAACACACCAAAAGTCAAGGAAAACGTCCAAGCATGAACAGCCAAAAGCCAGCAGTTTTCCTCCTTGATTTAAGCTAAACAATAAAAGCATAATAAAGCCTAATGATAACTTCCTATTACAACCGGCCAAAGAGCTAAACTCTTGGCATTATTTCAGCAACATTAACTAAAATATAAGATAATAATAACTAGTAAATGGCTTAGGATCCACACGCCCAAAATAGCAGTGAAACGTGCCAAAACTGTAGTGAAGCGCGCCATGCGCCCAATCTTCAATCTACCCACGAAATGCAACATAGAACTTCAGCCTTCTTTGTAAATGGATAAAATCCAAGAGTCTCTAAGACTAAAGCAACAGGTTCATTAGATGTCCACTTTGGATCAAATGAAAGTCAATGGCATTCTAACAAACCTAATTGAATCAAACGAAAGTCAATGGCATTCTAACAAACCTAATTGAATCAAATGAAAGTCAACCACATTCAAACAAAGCTAATTGAATCAAATGAATATTAACCACATTCAAACAAAGCTAATTTAAATCAAGTGAAATTCAAACACATTCAAACAAAGCTTTTTGAATCCAAAGAAAGTCAAATGAGTTCAAAAAAGCTAATTAAATCAAGTGAAAGTCAAACAAATTCAAACATAGCTTTTTGAATCAAATGATTGTCAAATGCATTCAACGATACTAATTGAATCATATATGAAAGTCAAACACATTCAAACAAATCTTTTTGAATCAAACGAAAGTCAAATGCATTCAACATATCAAATTGAATCAATTAAAAGTCAACCACATTCAAACAAAGCAAATTAAATCCAATGGAAGCAAACACATTCAAACAAAGCTATTTGAATCAAATGAAAGTCAAACACATTCAAACAATGCTATCTGAATCAAATAAAAGTCAAATGCATTCAAAAAAAGATAATTAAATCAAACGAAAGTCAAACACATTCAGACAAAGCTAATTGCATCAAATGAAAGTCAAAAACATTCAAACAAAGCTAATTAAATCATATGAAAGTCAAATGCTTTCAAAAAAGCTAATAGAATCAAGTAAAAGTCCAAAGAATTCAAACAAAGCTTTTTGAATCAAATGATTGTCAAATGCATTCAACGAGGCTAATTGAATCATATGACAGTGAAACAAAAAATTTTCAATCAAATGAAAGTCAAATGCATTCAACAAAGCAAATTGACTCAATTGAAAGTTAACCACATTCAAGCAAAGCTAATTGAATCAAATGAAAGTCAAACACATTTAAACAAAGCTATTTGAACCAAATGAAAGTCAAACACATTCAAGAAATGCTATTTGAATCAAATGAAAGTCAAACGCATTCAAAAAAGATATTTAAATCAAGTGAAAGTCAAAATCATTCAAACAAAGCTATTTGAATCAAATTAAAGTCAAACACATTAATAAAGCTTTTTGAATTAAATGAAAGTCAAATGCATTAAACAAAGCTAATTGAGTCAAATGAAAGTCAATCACATTCAAACAAAGCTAATTTAATCAAATGAAAATCAAACACATTCAAACAAAGCTTTTTCAATCAAATGAAATTCAAATGCATTCAAAATAGCGATTTAAATCAAGTGAAAGTCAAACAAAGCTTTTTGAATCAAATGATTGTCAAATCCGTTCAACGATGCTAATTGAATCATATGAAAGTCAAGCACATTCAAACAAATCTTTTTGAATCAACTGAAAGTCAAATGCAATTAAAAAAAAGTAATTAAATCAAGTGAAAGTCAATTATATTTAAACAAAGCTTTTTAAATCAAATGAAAGTTAAATGCATTGAAAAAAGCTAATTGAATCAAGTGAAAGTCTAGGTAATTCAAACAAAGCTTTTTGATTCAAATGACTGTCAAATGTGTTCAACGATGCTAATTTAATCAAATGAAAGTCAAACACATTCAAACAAAGCTTTTTGAATTAAATGAAAGTCAATGGCATTCTTACAAAGCTAATTGAATCAAATGAAAGTCAATGGCATTCTAACAAACCTAATTGAATTAAACGAAAGTCAATGGCATTCTAACAAACCTAATTGAATCAAATGAAAGTCAACCACATTCAAACAAAGCTAATTGAATCAAATGAATATTAACCACATTCAAACAAAGCTAATTTAAATCAAGTGAAATTCAAACACATTCAAACAAAGCTTTTTGAATCCAAAGAAAGTCAAATGAGTTCGAAAAAGCTAATTAAATCAAGTGAAAGTCAAACAAATTCAAACATAGCTTTTTGAATCAAATGATTGTCAAATGCATTCAACGATACTAATTGAATCATATGAAAGTCAAACACATTCAAACAAATCTTTTTGAATCAAATGAAAGTCAAATGCATTCAACATATCAAATTGAATCAATTAAAAGTCAACCACTTTCAAACAAAGCTAATTAAATCCAATGGAAGGCAAACACATTCAAACAAAGCTATTTGAATCAAATGAAAGTCAAACACATTCAAACAATGCTATCTGAATCAAATAAAAGTCAAATGCATTCAAAAAAAGATAATTAAATCAAACGAAAGTCAAACACATTCAGACAAAGCTAATTGCATCAAATGAAAGTCAAAAACATTCAAACAAAGCTAATTAAATCATATGAAAGTCAAATGCTTTCAAAAAAGCTAATAGAATCAAGTAAAAGTCCAAAGAATTCAAACAAAGCTTTTTGAATCAAATGATTGTCAAATGCATTCAACGAGGCTAATTGAATCATATGACAGTGAAACAAAAAAATTTTCAATCAAATGAAAGTCAAATGCATTCAACAAAGCAAATTGACTCAATTGAAAGTTAACCACATTCAAGCAAAGCTAATTGAATCAAATGAAAGTCAAACACATTTAAACAAAGCTATTTGAACCAAATGAAAGTCAAACACATTCAAGAAATGCTATTTGAATCAAATGAAAGTCAAACGCATTCAAAAAAGATATTTAAATCAAGTGAAAGTCAAAATCATTCAAACAAAGCTATTTGAATCAAATTAAAGTCAAACACATTAATAAAGCTTTTTGAATTAAATGAAAGTCAAATGCATTAAAAAAGCTAATTGAGTCAAATGAAAGTCAATCACATTCAAACAAAGCTAATTTAATCAAATGAAAATCAAACACATTCAAACAAAGCTTTTTTCAATCAAATGAAATTCAAATGCATTCAAAATAGCGATTTAAATCAAGTGAAAGTCAAACAAAGCTTTTTGAATCAAATGATTGTCAAATCCGTTCAACGATGCTAATTGAATCATATGAAAGTCAAGCACATTCAAACAAATCTTTTTGAATCAACTGAAAGTCAAATGCAATTAAAAAAAAGTAATTAAATCAAGTGAAAGTCAATTATATTTAAACAAAGCTTTTTAAATCAAATGAAAGTTAAATGCATTGAAAAAAGCTAATTGAATCAAGTGAAAGTCTAGGTAATTCAAACAAAGCTTTTTGATTCAAATGACTGTCAAATGTGTTCAACGATGCTAATTTAATCAAATGAAAGTCAAACACATTCAAACAAAGCTTTTTGAATTAAATGAAAGTCAATGGCATTCTTACAAAGCTAATTGAATCAAATGAAAGTCAATGGCATTCTAACAAACCTAATTGAATTAAACGAAAGTCAATGGCATTCTAACAAACCTAATTGAATCAAATGAAAGTCAACCACATTCAAACAAAGCTAATTGAATCAAATGAATATTAACCACATTCAAACAAAGCTAATTAAATCAAGTGAAATTCAAACACATTCAAACAAAGCTTTTTGAATCCAAAGAAAGTCAAATGAGTTCGAAAAAGCTAATTAAATCAAGTGAAAGTCAAAACAAATTCAAACATAGCTTTTTGAATCAAATGATTGTCAAATGCATTCAACGATACTAATTGAATCATATGAAAGTCAAACACATTCAAACAAATCTTTTTGAATCAAATGAAAGTCAAATGCATTCAACATATCAAATTGAATCAATTAAAAGTCAACCACTTTCAAACAAAGCTAATTAAATCCAATGGAAGGCAAACACATTCAAACAAAGCTATTTGAATCAAATGAAAGTCAAACACATTCAAACAATGCTATCTGAATCAAATGAAAGTCCAATGCATTCAAAAAAGATAATTAAATCAAACGAAAGTCAAACACATTCAGACAAAGCTAATTGCATCAAATGAAAGTAAAAAACATTCAAACAAAGCTAATTAAATCATATGAAAGTCAAATGCTTTCAAAAAAGCTAATTGAATCAAGTAAAACTCCAAAGAATTCAAACAAAGCTTTTTGAATCAAATGATTGTCAAATGCATTCAACGAGGTTAATTGAATCATATGACAGTCAAACAAAAAATTTTCAATCAAATGAAAGTCAAATGCATTCAACAAAGCAAATTGACTCAATTGAAAGTTAACCACATTCAAGCAAAGCTAATTGAATCAAATGAAAGTCAAACACATTTAAACAAAGCTATTTGAACCAAATGAAAGTTTAACACATTCAAGAAATGCTATTTGAATCAAATGAAAGTCAAACGCATTCAAAAAGGTATTTAAATCAAGTGAAAGTCAAAATCATTCAAACAAAGCTATTTGATCAAATTAAAGTCAAACACATTCAAACAAAGCTTTTTGAATTAAATGAAAGTCAAATGCATTAAACAAAGCTAATTGATTCAAATGAAAGTCAATCACATTCAAACAAAGCTAATTTAATCAAATGAAAATCAAACACATTCAAACAAAGCTTTTTCAATCAAATGAAATTCAAATGCATTCAAAATAGCGATTTAAATCAAGTGAAAGTCAAACAAAGCTTTTTGAATCAAATGATTGTCAAATCCGTTCAACGATGCTAATTGAATCATATGAAAGTCAAGCACATTCAAACAAATCTTTTTGAATCAACTGAAAGTCAAATGCAATTAAAAAAAAGTAATTAAATCAAGTGAAAGTCAATTACATTTAAACAAAGCTTTTTAAATCAAATGAAAGTTAAATGCATTCAAAAAAGCTAATTGAATCAAGTGAAAGTCTAGGTAATTCAAACAAAGCTTTTTGATTCAAATGACTGTCAAATGTGTTCAACGATGCTAATTGAATCAAATGAAAGTCAAACACATTCAAACAAAGCTTTTTGAATTAAATGAAAGTCAATGGCATTCTTACAAAGCTACTTGAATCAAATGAAAGTCAATGGCATTCTAACAAACCTAATTGAATCAAACGAAAGTCAATGGCATTCTAACAAACCTAATTGAATCAAATGAAAGTCAACCACATTCAAACAAAGCTAATTGAATCAAATGAAAGTTAACCACATTCAAACAAAGCTAATTTAAATCAAGTGAAATTCAAACACATTCAAACAAAGCTTTTTGAATCCAAAGAAAGTCAAATGAGTTCAAAAAAGCTAATTAAATCAAGTGAAAGTCAAACAAATTCAAACATAGCTTTTTGAATCAAATGATTGTCAAATGCATTCAACGATACTAATTGAATCATATGAAAGTCAAACACATTCAAACAAATCTTTTTGAATCAAATGAAAGTCAAATGCATTCAACATATCAAATTGAATCAATTAAAAGTCAACCACTTTCAAACAAAGCTAATTAAATCCAATGGAAGGCAAACACATTCAAACAAAGCTATTTGAATCAAATGAAAGTCAAACACATTCAAACAATGCTATCTGAATCAAATGAAAGTCCAATGCATTCAAAAAAGATAATTAAATCAAACGAAAGTCAAACACATTCAGACAAAGCTAATTGCATCAAATGAAAGTAAAAAACATTCAAACAAAGCTAATTAAATCATATGAAAGTCAAATGCTTTCAAAAAAGCTAATTGAATCAAGTAGTAAAACTCCAAAGAATTCAAACAAAGCTTTTTGAATCAAATGATTGTCAAATGCATTCAACGAGGCTAATTGAATCATATGACAGTCAAACAAAACTTTTTCAATCAAATGAAAGTCAAATGCATTCAATAAAGCAAATTGACTCAATTGAAAGTTAACCACATTCAAGCAAAGCTAATTGAATCAAATGAAAGTCAAACACATTTAAACAAAGCTATTTGAACCAAATGAAAGTCAAACACATTCAAGAAATGCTATTTGAATCAAATGAAAGTCAAACACATTCAAAAAAGGTATTTAAATCAAGTGAAAGTCAAAATCATTTAAACAAAGCTATTTGAATCAAATTAAAGTCAAACACATTCAAACAAAGCTTTTTGAATTAAATGAAAGTCAAATGCATTAAACAAAGCTAATTGATTCAAATT
>NW_018742662.1:0-63239 GCF_001683475.1 Chenopodium quinoa
TTTGACTTTTATTTGATTCAAATAGCTTTGTATGAATGTGTTTGACTTTCATTTTATTCAATTAGCTTTGTTTGAATGTATTTGATTTTCACTTGGTTCGAAAGCTTTGTTTGAATGTGTTTGACTTTAATTTAATTCAATTAGCTTATTTTGAATGTGTTTGACTTTAATTTAATTCAATTAGCTTATTTTGAATGTGTTTGACTTTAATTTAATTCAATTAGCTTTGTAGAATGTATTTTGACTTCTATTAGATTCAATTAGCTTTGTTTGAATGTGTTTGACTTTTATATGATTCAATTTGCTTTGTAGAATGTATTTGACTTTTATTTGATTTAATTTGCTTTGTTTGAATGTGTTTGACTTTCATTTGATTCAATTAGCTTTGTAGAATGTATTTGACTTTCATTTGAATTAAATAACTTTGTTTGAATGTGTTGACTTTAATTTGACTCAAATAGCTTTATTTGATTGCGTTTGACTTTCATTTGATACAATTAGCTTTGTAGAACGTATTTGACTTTCATTTGATTCAAATAGCTTTGTTTGAATGTGTTTGACTTTCATTTGATTCAATTAGCTTTGTAAAATGTATTTTGACTTTCATTTGAGTCAAATAACTTTGTTTGACTGTGTTTTGACTTTCATTTATTTCAATTTGCTTTGTAGAATGTATTTGACTTTCATTTTCTTCGAATAGCTTTGTTTGAATGTGTTTGACTTTCATTTGATTCAATTAGCTTTGAAAATGTATTTGGCATTCATTTAATTAAAATAGCTTCGTTTGAATGTGTTTGACTTTCATTTGATTCAATTAGCTTTGTTTGAATGTGTTTGACTTTCATTTGATTCAATAGCTTTGTTTGAATGTGTTTGACTTTCATTTGATTCAATTAGCTTTGTAGAATGTATTTGACTTTTTTAATTGATTTAATTAGCTTTTTTTGAATGTATTTGACTCTCATTTGATTCAAATAGCTTTGTTTAAACGTGTTTCACTTTCATTTGATTCAATTAGCTTTGTAGAATGCATTTCACTTTCATTTGATTCAAATAGCTTTGTTTGAATGTGTTTGACTTTCATTTGATACAATTAGCTTTGTAGAATGTATTTGACTGTCATTTGATTCAAATAGCTTTGTTTGAATGTGTTTTGACTTTCATTTGATTCAATTAGCTTAGTAGAATGTATTTGACTTTTATTTGATTCAAATAGCTTTGTTTAAATGTGTTTGACTTTCATTTTATTCAATTAGCTTTGTAGAATGTATTTGACTTTCACTTGATTCGAAAGCTTTGTTTGAATGTGTTTGACTTTCATTAAATTCAATTAGCTTATTTGAATGTGTTTGACTTTAATTTAATTCAATTAGCTTTGTTTGAATGTGTTTGACTTTTATATGATTAAATTAGCTTTGTTTGAACGCATTTCACTTTCATTTGATTTAATTAGCTTTGTTTGAATGTATTCGACTCTCATTTGATTCAAATAGCTTTGTTTGAATGTGTTTCACTTTTATTTGATTCAATTAGCTTTGTAGAATGCATTTCACTTTCATTTGATTCAAAGAGCTTTGTTTGAATGTGTTTGACTTTCATTTGATACAATTAGCTTTGTAGAATGTATTTAACTGTCATTTTGATTCAAATAGCTTTGTTTGAATGTGTTTGACTTTCATTTGATTCAATTAGCTTAGTAGAATGTATTTGACTTTCATTTGATTCAAATAGCTTTGTTTTGAATGTGTTTTACTTTCATTTGATTCAATTAGCTTTGTAGAATGTATTTGACTTTCATTTGAGTCAAATAACTTTGTTTGACTGTGTTTGACTTTCATTGGTTTCAATTTGCTTTGCAGAATGTATTTGACTTTTATTTGATTCAAATAGCTTTGTATGAATGTGTTTGACTTTCATTTTATTCAATTACTTTGTTTGAATTGTATTTGATTTTTCACTTGGTTCGAAAGCTTTGTTTGAATGTGTTTGACTTTAATTAATTCAATTAGCTTATTTTGAATGTGTTTGACTTTAATTTAATTCAATTAGCTTATTTTGAATGTGTTTGACTTTAATTTAATTCAATTAGCTTTGTTAGAAATGTATTTGACTTCTATTAGATTCAATTAGCTTTGTTTGAATGTGTTTGACTTTTATATGATTCAATTTGCTTTGTAGAATGTATTTGACTTTTATTTGATTTAATTTGCTTTGTTTGAATGTGTTTGACTTTCATTTGATTCAATTAGCTTTGTTAGAATGTATTTGACTTTCATTTGAATTAAATAACTTTGTTTGAATGTGTTTGACTTTAATTTGACTCAAATAGCTTTATTTGATTGCGTTTGACTTTCATTTGATACAATTAGCTTTGTAGAACGTATTTGACTTTCATTTGATTCAAATAGCTTTGTTTGAATGTGTTTGACTTTCATTTGATTCAATTAGCTTTGTAAAATGTATTTGACTTTTCATTTGAGTCAAATAACTTTGTTTGACTGTGTTTGACTTTCATTTATTTCAATTTGCTTTGTAGAATGTATTTGACTTTCATTTTCTTCGAATAGCTTTGTTTGAATGTGTTTGACTTTCATTTGATTCAATTAGCTTTGAAGAATGTATTTGGCATTCATTTAATTAAAATAGCTTCGTTTGAATGTGTTTGACTTTCATTTGATTTCAATTAGCTTGTTTGAATGTGTTTGACTTTCATTTGATTCAAATAGCTTTGTTTGAATGTGTTTGACTTTCATTTGATTCAATTAGCTTTGTAGAATGTATTTGACTTTTATTTGATTTAATTAGCTTTTTTTTGAATGTATTTGACTCTCATTTGATTCAAATAGCTTTGTTTAAACGTGTTTCACTTTCATTTGATTCAATTAGCTTTGTAGAATACATTTCACTTTCATTTGATTCAAATAGCTTTGTTTGAATGTGTTTGACTTTCATTTGATACAATTAGCTTTGTAGAATGTATTTGACTGTCATTTGATTCAAATAGCTTTGTTTGAATGTGTTTGACTTTCATTTGATTCAATTAGCTTAGTAGAATGTATTTGACTTTTATTTGATTCAAATAGCTTTGTTTAAATGTGTTTGACTTTCATTTTATTCAATTAGCTTTGTAGAATGTATTTGACTTTCACTTGATTCGAAAGCTTTGTTTGAATGTGTTTGACTTTCATTAAATTCAATTAGCTTATTTTGAATGTGTTTGACTTTAATTTAATTCAATTAGCTTTGTTTGAATGTGTTTGACTTTTATATGATTAAATTAGCTTTGTTTGAACGCATTTCACTTTCATTTGATTTAATTAGCTTTGTTTGAATGTATTCGACTCTCATTTGATTCAAATAGCTTTGTTTGAATGTGTTTCACTTTTATTTGATTCAATTAGCTTTGTAGAATGCATTTCACTTTCATTTGATTCAAAGAGCTTTGTTTGAATGTGTTTGACTTTCATTTGATACAATTAGCTTTGTAGAATGTATTTGACTGTCATTTGATTCAAATAGCTTTGTTTGAATGTGTTTGACTTTCATTTGATTCAATTAGCTTAGTAGAATGTATTTGACTTTCATTTTGATTCAAATAGCTTTGTTTGAATGTGTTTGACTTTCATTTGATTCAATTAGCTTTTGTAGAATGTATTTGACTTTCATTTGAGTCAAATAACTTTGTTTGACTGTGTTTGACTTTCATTGGTTTCAATTTGCTTTGCAGAATGTATTTGACTTTCATTTTCTTCAAATAGCTTTATTTGAATGTGTTTGACTTTTCATTTGATTCAATTAGCTTTGTTTGAATGTGTTTGACTTTTATATGATTAAATTAGCTTTGTTTTGAACGCATTTCACTTTCATTTGATTTAAATAACTTTGTTTGAATGTGTTTGACTTTCATTTGATTCAAATAGCTTTATTTGAATGTGTTTGACATTCATTTGATACAATTACCTTTGTTAAACGTATTTGACATTCATTTGATTAAAATAGCTTTGTTTGAATATGTTTGACTTTCATTTGATTCAATTAGCTTTAGTTGAATGTGTTTGACTTTCATTTGATTCAATTTGCTTTGTTGAATGTATTTGACTTTCAGTTTGATTCAATTAGCTTTGTTTGAATGTGTTTGACTTTCATTTGATTCAATTAGCTTTGTAGAATGTATTTGACATTTATTTGATTTAATTAGCTTTGTTTGAACTATTTTGACTTTCATTTGATTCAAATAGCTTTGTTTGAATGTGTTTCACTCTTATTTGATTCAATTAGCTTTGTAGAACGTATTTAACTTTCATTTGATTCAAATAGCTTTGTTTGAATGTGTTTGACTTTCATTTGATTCAATGAGCTTAGTAGAATGTATTTGACTTTTATTTGATTCAAATAGCTTTGTATGAATGTGTTTGACTTTCATTTTATTCAATTAGCTTTGTTTGAATGTATTTGATTTTCACTTGGTTCGAAAGCTTTGTTTGAATGTGTTTGACTTTAATTTAATTCAATTAGCTTATTTTGAATGTGTTTGACTTTATTTAATTCAATTAGCTTATTTTGAATGTGTTTGGCTTTAATTTAATTCAATTAGCTTTGTAGAATGTATTTGACTTCTATTAGATTCAATTAGCTTTGTTTGAATGTGTTTGACTTTTATATGATTCAATTTGCTTTGTAGAATGTATTTGACTTTTATTTGATTTAATTTGCTTTGTTTGAATGTGTTTGACTTTCATTTGATTCAATTAGCTTTGTAGAATGTATTTGACTTTCATTTGAATTAAATAACTTTGTTTGAATGTGTTTAACTTTAATTTGACTCAAATAGCTTTATTTGATTGCGTTTGACTTTCATTTGATACAATTAGCTTTGTAGAACGTATTTGACTTTCTTTTGATTCAAATAGCTTTGTTTGAATGTGTTTGACTTTCATTTGATTCAATTAGCTTTGTAAAATGTATTTGACTTTCATTTGAGTCAAATAACTTTGTTTGACTGTGTTTGACTTTCATTTATTTCAATTTGCTTTGTAGAATGTATTTGACTTTCATTTTCTTCGAATAGCTTTGTTTGAATGTGTTTGACTTTCATTTGATTCAATTAGCTTTGAAGAATGTATTTGGCATTCATTTAATTAAAATAGCTTCGTTTGAATGTGTTTGACTTTCATTTGATTCAATTAGCTTTGTTTGAATGTGTTTGACTTTCATTTGATTCAAATAGCTTTGTTTGAATGTGTTTGACTTTCATTTGATTCAATTAGCTTTGTAGAATGTATTTGACTTTTATTTGATTTAATTAGCTTTTTTTGAATGTATTTGACTCTCATTTGATTCAAATAGCTTTGTTTAAACGTGTTTCACTTTCATTTGATTCAATTAGCTTTGTAGAATGCATTTCACTTTCATTTGATTCAAATAGCTTTGTTTGAATGTGTTTGACTTTTATTTGATACAATTAGCTTTGTAGAATGTATTTGACTGTCATTTGATTCAAATAGCTTTGTTTGAATGTGTTTGACTTTCATTTGATTCAATTAGCTTAGTAGAATGTATTTGACTTTTATTTGATTCAAATGGCTTTGTTTAAATGTGTTTGACTTTCATTTTATTCAATTAGCTTTGTAGAATGTATTTGACTTTCACTTGATTCGAAAGCTTTGTTTGAATGTGTTTGACTTTCATTAAATTCAATTAGCTTATTTTGAATGTGTTTGACTTTAATTTAATTCAATTAGCTTTGTTTGAATGTGTTTGACTTTTATATGATTAAATTAGCTTTGTTTGAACGCATTTCACTTTCATTTGATTTAATTAGCTTTGTTTGAATGTATTCGACTCTCATTTGATTCAAATAGCTTTGTTTGAATGTGTTTCACTTTTATTTGATTCAATTAGCTTTGTAGAATGCATTTCACTTTCATTTGATTCAAATAGCTTTGTTTGAATGTGTTTGACTTTCATTTGATACAATTAGCTTTGTAGAATGTATTTGACTGTCATTTGATTCAAATAGCTTTGTTTGAATGTGTTTGACTTTCATTTGATTCAATTAGCTTAGTAGAATGTATTTGACTTTCATTTGATTCAAATAGCTTTGTTTGAATGTGTTTGACTTTCATTTGATTCAATTAGCTTTGTAGAATGTATTTGACTTTCATTTGAGTCAAATAACTTTGTTTGACTGTGTTTGACTTTCATTGGTTTCAATTTGCTTTGTAGAATGTATTTGACTTTCATTTTCTTCAAATAGCTTTATTTGAATGTGTTTGACTTTCATTTGATTCAATTAGCTTTGTAGAATGTATTTGACATTCATTTAATTAAAATAGCTTCGTTTGAATGTGTTTGACTTTCATTTGATTCAATTAGCTTTGTTTGAATGTGTTTGACTTTCATTTAATTCAATTAGCTTTGTTTGAATGTGTTTGACTTTCATTTAATTCAATTAGCTTTGTAGAATGTATTAGACTTTTATTTGATTTAATTAGCTTTGTTTGAATGTATTTGACTCTCATTTGATTCAAATAGCTTTGTTTGATTGTGTTTGACTTTCATTTGATTCAAATAGCTTTGTTTGAATGTGTTTGACTTTCATTTGATTCAACTAGCTTTGTAGAATGTATTTGACTTTCATTTGATTAAAATAGCTTTGTTTGAATGTGCTTGACTTTCACTTGGTTCGAAAGCTTTGTTTGAATGTGTTTGACTTTAATTTAATTCAATTAGCTTATTTTGAATGTGTTTGACTTTAATTTAATTCAATTAGCTTATTTTGAATGTGTTTGGCTTTAATTTAATTCAATTAGCTTTGTAGAATGTATTTGACTTCTATTAGATTCAATTAGCTTTGTTTGAATGTGTTTGACTTTTATATGATTCAATTTGCTTTGTAGAATGTATTTGACTTTTATTTGATTTAATTTGCTTTGTTTGAATGTGTTTGACTTTCATTTGATTCAATTAGCTTTGTAGAATGTATTTGACTTTCATTTGAATTAAATAACTTTGTTTGAATGTGTTTAACTTTAATTTGACTCAAATAGCTTTATTTGATTGCGTTTGACTTTCATTTGATACAATTAGCTTTGTAGAACGTATTTGACTTTCTTTTGATTCAAATAGCTTTGTTTGAATGTGTTTGACTTTCATTTGATTCAATTAGCTTTGTAAAATGTATTTGACTTTCATTTGAGTCAAATAACTTTGTTTGACTGTGTTTGACTTTCATTTATTTCAATTTGCTTTGTAGAATGTATTTGACTTTCATTTTCTTCGAATAGCTTTGTTTGAATGTGTTTGACTTTCATTTGATTCAATTAGCTTTGAAGAATGTATTTGGCATTCATTTAATTAAAATAGCTTCGTTTGAATGTGTTTGACTTTCATTTGATTCAATTAGCTTTGTTTGAATGTGTTTGACTTTCATTTGATTCAAATAGCTTTGTTTGAATGTGTTTGACTTTCATTTGATTCAATTAGCTTTGTAGAATGTATTTGACTTTTATTTGATTTAATTAGCTTTTTTTTGAATGTATTTGACTCTCATTTGATTCAAATAGCTTTGTTTAAACGTGTTTCACTTTCATTTGATTCAATTAGCTTTGTAGAATGCATTTCACTTTCATTTGATTCAAATAGCTTTGTTTGAATGTGTTTGACTTTTATTTGATACAATTAGCTTTGTAGAATGTATTTGACTGTCATTTGATTCAAATAGCTTTGTTTGAATGTGTTTGACTTTCATTTGATTCAATTAGCTTAGTAGAATGTATTTGACTTTTATTTGATTCAAATGGCTTTGTTTAAATGTGTTTGACTTTCATTTTATTCAATTAGCTTTGTAGAATGTATTTGACTTTCACTTGATTCGAAAGCTTTGTTTGAATGTGTTTGACTTTCATTAAATTCAATTAGCTTATTTTGAATGTGTTTGACTTTAATTTAATTCAATTAGCTTTGTTTGAATGTGTTTGACTTTTATATGATTAAATTAGCTTTGTTTGAATGCATTTCACTTTCATTTGATTTAATTAGCTTTGTTTGAATGTATTCGACTCTCATTTGATTCAAATAGCTTTGTTTGAATGTGTTTGACTTTCATTTGATTCAATTAGCTTAGTAGAATGTATTTGACTTTCATTTGATTCAAATAGCTTTGTTTGAATGTGTTTGACTTTCATTTGATTCAATTAGCTTTGTAGAATGTATTTGACTTTCATTTGAGTCAAATAACTTTGTTTGACTGTGTTTGACTTTCATTGGTTTCAATTTGCTTTGTAGAATGTATTTGACTTTCATTTTCTTCAAATAGCTTTATTTGAATGTGTTTGACTTTCATTTGATTCAATTAGCTTTGTAGAATGTATTTGACATTCATTTAATTAAAATAGCTTCGTTTGAATGTGTTTGACTTTCATTTGATTCAATTAGCTTTGTTTGAATGTGTTTGACTTTCATTTAATTCAATTAGCTTTGTTTGAATGTGTTTGACTTTCATTTAATTCAATTAGCTTTGTAGAATGTATTAGACTTTTATTTGATTTAATTAGCTTTGTTTGAATGTATTTGACTCTCATTTGATTCAAATAGCTTTGTTTGATTGTGTTTGACTTTCATTTGATTCAAATAGCTTTGTTTGAATGTGTTTGACTTTCATTTGATTCAACTAGCTTTGTAGAATGTATTTGACTTTCATTTGATTAAAATAGCTTTGTTTGAATGTGCTTGACTTTCACTTGGTTCGAAAGCTTTGTTTGAATGTGTTTGACTTTAATTTAATTCAATTAGCTTATTTTGAATGTGTTTGACTTTAATTTAATTCAATTAGCTTATTTTGAATGTGTTTGGCTTTAATTTAATTCAATTAGCTTTGTAGAATGTATTTGACTTCTATTAGATTCAATTAGCTTTGTTTGAATGTGTTTGACTTTTATATGATTCAATTTGCTTTGTAGAATGTATTTGACTTTTATTTGATTTAATTTGCTTTGTTTGAATGTGTTTGACTTTCATTTGATTCAATTAGCTTTGTAGAATGTATTTGACTTTCATTTGAATTAAATAACTTTGTTTGAATGTGTTTAACTTTAATTTGACTCAAATAGCTTTATTTGATTGCGTTTGACTTTCATTTGATACAATTAGCTTTGTAGAACGTATTTGACTTTCTTTTGATTCAAATAGCTTTGTTTGAATGTGTTTGACTTTCATTTGATTCAATTAGCTTTGTAAAATGTATTTGACTTTCATTTGAGTCAAATAACTTTGTTTGACTGTGTTTGACTTTCATTTATTTCAATTTGCTTTGTAGAATGTATTTGACTTTCATTTTCTTCGAATAGCTTTGTTTGAATGTGTTTGACTTTCATTTGATTCAATTAGCTTTGAAGAATGTATTTGGCATTCATTTAATTAAAATAGCTTCGTTTGAATGTGTTTGACTTTCATTTGATTCAATTAGCTTTGTTTGAATGTGTTTGACTTTCATTTGATTCAAATAGCTTTGTTTGAATGTGTTTGACTTTCATTTGATTCAATTAGCTTTGTAGAATGTATTTGACTTTTATTTGATTTAATTAGCTTTTTTTGAATGTATTTGACTCTCATTTGATTCAAATAGCTTTGTTTAAACGTGTTTCACTTTCATTTGATTCAATTAGCTTTGTAGAATGCATTTCACTTTCATTTGATTCAAATAGCTTTGTTTGAATGTGTTTGACTTTTATTTGATACAATTAGCTTTGTAGAATGTATTTGACTGTCATTTGATTCAAATAGCTTTGTTTGAATGTGTTTGACTTTCATTTGATTCAATTAGCTTAGTAGAATGTATTTGACTTTTATTTGATTCAAATGGCTTTGTTTAAATGTGTTTGACTTTCATTTTATTCAATTAGCTTTGTAGAATGTATTTGACTTTCACTTGATTCGAAAGCTTTGTTTGAATGTGTTTGACTTTCATTAAATTCAATTAGCTTATTTTGAATGTGTTTGACTTTAATTTAATTCAATTAGCTTTGTTTGAATGTGTTTGACTTTTATATGATTAAATTAGCTTTGTTTGAACGCATTTCACTTTCATTTGATTTAATTAGCTTTGTTTGAATGTATTCGACTCTCATTTGATTCAAATAGCTTTGTTTGAATGTGTTTCACTTTTATTTGATTCAATTAGCTTTGTAGAATGCATTTCACTTTCATTTGATTCAAATAGCTTTGTTTGAATGTGTTTGACTTTCATTTGATACAATTAGCTTTGTAGAATGTATTTGACTGTCATTTGATTCAAATAGCTTTGTTTGAATGTGTTTGACTTTCATTTGATTCAATTAGCTTAGTAGAATGTATTTGACTTTCATTTGATTCAAATAGCTTTGTTTGAATGTGTTTGACTTTCATTTGATTCAATTAGCTTTGTAGAATGTATTTGACTTTCATTTGAGTCAAATAACTTTGTTTGACTGTGTTTGACTTTCATTGGTTTCAATTTGCTTTGTAGAATGTATTTGACTTTCATTTTCTTCAAATAGCTTTATTTGAATGTGTTTGACTTTCATTTGATTCAATTAGCTTTGTAGAATGTATTTGACATTCATTTAATTAAAATAGCTTCGTTTGAATGTGTTTGACTTTCATTTGATTCAATTAGCTTTGTTTGAATGTGTTTGACTTTCATTTAATTCAATTAGCTTTGTTTGAATGTGTTTGACTTTCATTTAATTCAATTAGCTTTGTAGAATGTATTAGACTTTTATTTGATTTAATTAGCTTTGTTTGAATGTATTTGACTCTCATTTGATTCAAATAGCTTTGTTTGATTGTGTTTGACTTTCATTTGATTCAAATAGCTTTGTTTGAATGTGTTTGACTTTCATTTGATTCAACTAGCTTTGTAGAATGTATTTGACTTTCATTTGATTAAAATAGCTTTGTTTGAATGTGCTTGACTTTCATTTGATTCAATTAGCTTTGTTTGAATGTGTTTGACTTTCATTTGATTCAATTAGCTTTGTTGAATGTATTTGACTTTCATTTGATTTAAATAGCTTTGTTTGAATGCGTTTAACTTTCATTTGATTCAATTAGCTTTGTTGAACATATTTGACATTCATTTGATACAATTAGCTTTGTAGAACGTATTTGACTTTCATTTGATTAAAATAGCTTTGTTTGAATGTGTTTGACTTTCATTTGATTCAATTAGCTTTGTAGAATGTATTTGACTTTCATTTGAGTCAAATAACTTTGTTTGACTGTGTTTGACTTTCATTTGTTTCAATTTGCTTTGTAGAATGTATTTGACATTCATTTAATTAAAATTGCTTCGTTTGAATGTGTTTGACTTTCTTTTGATTCAAATAGCTTTGTTTGAATGTGTTTGACTTTCATTTGATTCAATTAGCTTTGTAGAATGTATTTGACTTTTATTTGATTTAATTAGCTTTTTTTGAATGTATTTGACTCTCATTTGATTCAAATAGCTTTGTTTGAATGTGTTTCACTTTCATTTGATTCAATTAGCTTTGTAGAATGCATTTCACTTTCATTTGATTCAAATAGCTTTGTTTGAATGTGTTTGACTTTCATTTGATACAATTAGCTTTGTAGAATGTATTTGACTGTCATTTGATTCAAATAGCTTTGTTTGAATGTGTTTGACTTTCATTTGATTCAATTAGCTTAGTAGAATGTATTTGACTTTCATTTGATTCAAATAGCTTTGTTTAAATGTGTTTGACTTTCATTTTATTCAATTAGCTTTTTAGAATGTATTTGACTTTCACTTGATTCGAAAGCTTTGTTTGAATGTGTTTGACTTTCATTAAATTCAATTAGCTTATTTTGAATGTGTTTGACTTTAATTTAATTCAATTAGCTTTGTAGAATGTATTTGACTTCAATTTGATTCAATTAGCTTTGTTTGAATGTGTTTGACTTTTATATGATTAAATTAGCTTTGTTTGAACGCATTTCACTTTCATTTGATTTAAATAACTTTGTTTGAATGTGTTTGACTTTCATTTGATTCAAATAGCTTTATTTGAATGTGTTTGACTTTCATTTGATACAATTACCTTTGTTAAACGTATTTGACATTCATTTGATTAAAATAGCTTTGTTTGAATATGTTTGACTTTCATTTGATTCAATTAGCTTTAGTTGAATGTATTTGACTTTCATTTGATTCAATTTGCTTTGTTGAATGTATTTGACTTTCAGTTGATTCAATTAGCTTTGTTTGAATGTGTTTGACTTTCATTTGATTCAATTAGCTTTGTAGAATGTATTTGACATTTATTTGATTTAATTAGCTTTGTTTGAACTATTTTGACTTTCATTTGATTCAAATAGCTTTGTTTGAATGTGTTTCACTCTTATTTGATTCAATTAGCTTTGTAGAACGTATTTAACTTTCATTTGATTCAAATAGCTTTGTTTGAATGTGTTTGACTTTCATTTGATTCAATGAGCTTAGTAGAATGTATTTGACTTTTATTTGATTCAAATAGCTTTGTATGAATGTGTTTGACTTTCATTTTATTCAATTAGCTTTGTTTGAATGTATTTGATTTTCACTTGGTTCGAAAGCTTTGTTTGAATGTGTTTGACTTTAATTTAATTCAATTAGCTTATTTTGAATGTGTTTGACTTTAATTTAATTCAATTAGCTTATTTTGAATGTGTTTGACTTTAATTTAATTCAATTAGCTTTGTAGAATGTATTTGACTTCTATTAGATTCAATTAGCTTTGTTTGAATGTGTTTGACTTTTTATATGATTCAATTTGCTTTGTAGAATGTATTTGACTTTTATTTGATTTAATTTGCTTTGTTTGAATGTGTTTGACTTTCATTTGATTCAATTAGCTTTGTAGAATGTATTTGACTTTCATTTGAATTAAATAACTTTGTTTGAATGTGTTTGACTTTAATTTGACTCAAATAGCTTTATTTGATTGCGTTTGACTTTCATTTGATACAATTAGCTTTGTAGAACGTATTTGACTTTTATTTGATTCAAATAGCTTTGTTTGAATGTGTTTGACTTTCATTTGATTCAATTAGCTTTGTAAAATGTATTTGACTTTCATTTGAGTCAAATAACTTTGTTTGACTGTGTTTGACTTTCATTTATTTCAATTTGCTTTGTAGAATGTATTTGACTTTCATTTTCTTCGAATAGCTTTGTTTGAATGTGTTTGACTTTCATTTGATTCAATTAGCTTTGAAGAATGTATTTGGCATTCATTTAATTAAAATAGCTTCGTTTGAATGTGTTTGACTTTCATTTGATTCAATTAGCTTTGTTTGAATGTGTTTGACTTTCATTTGATTCAAATAGCTTTGTTTGAATGTGTTTGACTTTCATTTGATTCAATTAGCTTTGTAGAATGTATTTGACTTTTATTTGATTTAATTAGCTTTTTTTGAATGTATTTGACTCTCATTTGATTCAAATAGCTTTGTTTAAACGTGTTTCACTTTCATTTGATTCAATTAGCTTTGTAGAATGCATTTCACTTTCATTTGATTCAAATAGCTTTGTTTGAATGTGTTTGACTTTCATTTGATACAATTAGCTTTGTAGAATGTATTTGACTGTCATTTGATTCAAATAGCTTTGTTTGAATGTGTTTGACTTTCATTTGATTCAATTAGCTTAGTAGAATGTATTTGACTTTTATTTGATTCAAATAGCTTTGTTTAAATGTGTTTGACTTTCATTTTATTCAATTAGCTTTGTAGAATGTATTTGACTTTCACTTGATTCGAAAGCTTTGTTTGAATGTGTTTGACTTTCATTAAATTCAATTAGCTTATTTTGAATGTGTTTGACTTTAATTTAATTCAATTAGCTTTGTTTGAATGTGTTTGACTTTTATATGATTAAATTAGCTTTGTTTGAACGCATTTCACTTTCATTTGATTTAATTAGCTTTGTTTGAATGTATTCGACTCTCATTTGATTCAAATAGCTTTGTTTGAATGTGTTTCACTTTTATTTGATTCAATTAGCTTTGTAGAATGCATTTCACTTTCATTTGATTCAAAGAGCTTTGTTTGAATGTGTTTGACTTTCATTTGATACAATTAGCTTTGTAGAATGTATTTAACTGTCATTTGATTCAAATAGCTTTGTTTGAATGTGTTTGACTTTCATTTGATTCAATTAGCTTAGTAGAATGTATTTGACTTTCATTTGATTCAAATAGCTTTGTTTGAATGTGTTTGACTTTCATTTGATTCAATTAGCTTTGTAGAATGTATTTGACTTTCATTTGAGTCAAATAACTTTGTTTGACTGTGTTTGACTTTCATTGGTTTCAATTTGCTTTGCAGAATGTATTTGACTTTTATTTGATTCAAATAGCTTTGTGTGAATGTGTTTGACTTTCATTTTATTCAATTAGCTTTGTTTGAATGTATTTGATTTTCACTTGGTTCGAAAGCTTTGTTTGAATGTGTTTGACTTTAATTTAATTCAATTAGCTTATTTTGAATGTGTTTGACTTTAATTTAATTCAATTAGCTTATTTTGAATGTGTTTGACTTTAATTTAATTCAATTAGCTTTGTAGAATGTATTTGACTTCTATTAGATTCAATTAGCTTTGTTTGAATGTGTTTGACTTTTATATGATTCAATTTGCTTTGTAGAATGTATTTGACTTTTATTTGATTTAATTTGCTTTGTTTGAATGTGTTTGACTTTCATTTGATTCAATTAGCTTTGTAGAATGTATTTGACTTTCATTTGAATTAAATAACTTTGTTTGAATGTGTTTGACTTTAATTTGACCCAAATAGCTTTATTTGATTGCGTTTGACTTTCATTTGATACAATTAGCTTTGTAGAACGTATTTGACTTTCATTTGATTCAAATAGCTTTGTTTGAATGTGTTTGACTTTCATTTGATTCAATTAGCTTTGTAAAATGTATTTGACTTTCATTTGAGTCAAATAACTTTGTTTGACTGTGTTTGACTTTCATTTATTTCAATTTGCTTTGTAGAATGTATTTGACTTTCATTTTCTTCGAATAGCTTTGTTTGAATGTGTTTGACTTTCATTTGATTCAATTAGCTTTGAAGAATGTATTTGGCATTCATTTAATTAAAATAGCTTCGTTTGAATGTGTTTGACTTTCATTTGATTCAATTAGCTTTGTTTGAATGTGTTTGACTTTCATTTGATTCAAATAGCTTTGTTTGAATGTGTTTGACTTTCATTTGATTCAATTAGCTTTGTAGAATGTATTTGACTTTTATTTGATTTAATTAGCTTTTTTTGAATGTATTTGACTCTCATTTGATTCAAATAGCTTTGTTTAAACGTGTTTCACTTTCATTTGATTCAATTAGCTTTGTAGAATACATTTCACTTTCATTTGATTCAAATAGCTTTGTTTGAATGTGTTTGACTTTCATTTGATACAATTAGCTTTGTAGAATGTATTTGACTGTCATTTGATTCAAATAGCTTTGTTTGAATGTGTTTGACTTTCATTTGATTCAATTAGCTTAGTAGAATGTATTTGACTTTTATTTGATTCAAATAGCTTTGTTTAAATGTGTTTGACTTTCATTTTATTCAATTAGCTTTGTAGAATGTATTTGACTTTCACTTGATTCGAAAGCTTTGTTTGAATGTGTTTGACTTTCATTAAATTCAATTAGCTTATTTTGAATGTGTTTGACTTTAATTTAATTCAATTAGCTTTGTTTGAATGTGTTTGACTTTTATATGATTAAATTAGCTTTGTTTGAACGCATTTCACTTTCATTTGATTTAATTAGCTTTGTTTGAATGTATTCGACTCTCATTTGATTCAAATAGCTTTGTTTGAATGTGTTTCACTTTTATTTGATTCAATTAGCTTTGTAGAATGCATTTCACTTTCATTTGATTCAAAGAGCTTTGTTTGAATGTGTTTGACTTTCATTTGATACAATTAGCTTTGTAGAATGTATTTGACTGTCATTTGATTCAAATAGCTTTGTTTGAATGTGTTTGACTTTCATTTGATTCAATTAGCTTAGTAGAATGTATTTGACTTTCATTTGATTCAAATAGCTTTGTTTGAATGTGTTTGACTTTCATTTGATTCAATTAGCTTTGTAGAATGTATTTGACTTTCATTTGAGTCAAATAACTTTGTTTGACTGTGTTTGACTTTCATTGGTTTCAATTTGCTTTGCAGAATGTATTTGACTTTCATTTTCTTCAAATAGCTTTATTTGAATGTGTTTGACTTTCATTTGATTCAATTAGCTTTGTTTGAATGTGTTTGACTTTTATATGATTAAATTAGCTTTGTTTGAACGCATTTCACTTTCATTTGATTTAAATAACTTTGTTTGAATGTGTTTGACTTTCATTTGATTCAAATAGCTTTATTTGAATGTGTTTGACATTCATTTGATACAATTACCTTTGTTAAACGTATTTGACATTCATTTGATTAAAATAGCTTTGTTTGAATATGTTTGACTTTCATTTGATTCAATTAGCTTTAGTTGAATGTGTTTGACTTTCATTTGATTCAATTTGCTTTGTTGAATGTATTTGACTTTCAGTTGATTCAATTAGCTTTGTTTGAATGTGTTTGACTTTCATTTGATTCAATTAGCTTTGTAGAATGTATTTGACATTTATTTGATTTAATTAGCTTTGTTTGAACTATTTTGACTTTCATTTGATTCAAATAGCTTTGTTTGAATGTGTTTCACTCTTATTTGATTCAATTAGCTTTGTAGAACGTATTTAACTTTCATTTGATTCAAATAGCTTTGTTTGAATGTGTTTGACTTTCATTTGATTCAATGAGCTTAGTAGAATGTATTTGACTTTTATTTGATTCAAATAGCTTTGTATGAATGTGTTTGACTTTCATTTTATTCAATTAGCTTTGTTTGAATGTATTTGATTTTCACTTGGTTCGAAAGCTTTGTTTGAATGTGTTTGACTTTAATTTAATTCAATTAGCTTATTTTGAATGTGTTTGACTTTAATTTAATTCAATTAGCTTATTTTGAATGTGTTTGGCTTTAATTTAATTCAATTAGCTTTGTAGAATGTATTTGACTTCTATTAGATTCAATTAGCTTTGTTTGAATGTGTTTGACTTTTATATGATTCAATTTGCTTTGTAGAATGTATTTGACTTTTATTTGATTTAATTTGCTTTGTTTGAATGTGTTTGACTTTCATTTGATTCAATTAGCTTTGTAGAATGTATTTGACTTTCATTTGAATTAAATAACTTTGTTTGAATGTGTTTAACTTTAATTTGACTCAAATAGCTTTATTTGATTGCGTTTGACTTTCATTTGATACAATTAGCTTTGTAGAACGTATTTGACTTTCTTTTGATTCAAATAGCTTTGTTTGAATGTGTTTGACTTTCATTTGATTCAATTAGCTTTGTAAAATGTATTTGACTTTCATTTGAGTCAAATAACTTTGTTTGACTGTGTTTGACTTTCATTTATTTCAATTTGCTTTGTAGAATGTATTTGACTTTCATTTTCTTCGAATAGCTTTGTTTGAATGTGTTTGACTTTCATTTGATTCAATTAGCTTTGAAGAATGTATTTGGCATTCATTTAATTAAAATAGCTTCGTTTGAATGTGTTTGACTTTCATTTGATTCAATTAGCTTTGTTTGAATGTGTTTGACTTTCATTTGATTCAAATAGCTTTGTTTGAATGTGTTTGACTTTCATTTGATTCAATTAGCTTTGTAGAATGTATTTGACTTTTATTTGATTTAATTAGCTTTTTTTGAATGTATTTGACTCTCATTTGATTCAAATAGCTTTGTTTAAACGTGTTTCACTTTCATTTGATTCAATTAGCTTTGTAGAATGCATTTCACTTTCATTTGATTCAAATAGCTTTGTTTGAATGTGTTTGACTTTTATTTGATACAATTAGCTTTGTAGAATGTATTTGACTGTCATTTGATTCAAATAGCTTTGTTTGAATGTGTTTGACTTTCATTTGATTCAATTAGCTTAGTAGAATGTATTTGACTTTTATTTGATTCAAATAGCTTTGTTTAAATGTGTTTGACTTTCATTTTATTCAATTAGCTTTGTAGAATGTATTTGACTTTCACTTGATTCGAAAGCTTTGTTTGAATGTGTTTGACTTTCATTAAATTCAATTAGCTTATTTTGAATGTGTTTGACTTTAATTTAATTCAATTAGCTTTGTTTGAATGTGTTTGACTTTTATATGATTAAATTAGCTTTGTTTGAACGCATTTCACTTTCATTTGATTTAATTAGCTTTGTTTGAATGTATTCGACTCTCATTTGATTCAAATAGCTTTGTTTGAATGTGTTTCACTTTTATTTGATTCAATTAGCTTTGTAGAATGCATTTCACTTTCATTTGATTCAAATAGCTTTGTTTGAATGTGTTTGACTTTCATTTGATACAATTAGCTTTGTAGAATGTATTTGACTGTCATTTGATTCAAATAGCTTTGTTTGAATGTGTTTGACTTTCATTTGATTCAATTAGCTTAGTAGAATGTATTTGACTTTCATTTGATTCAAATAGCTTTGTTTGAATGTGTTTGACTTTCATTTGATTCAATTAGCTTTGTAGAATGTATTTGACTTTCATTTGAGTCAAATAACTTTGTTTGACTGTGTTTGACTTTCATTGGTTTCAATTTGCTTTGTAGAATGTATTTGACTTTCATTTTCTTCAAATAGCTTTATTTGAATGTGTTTGACTTTCATTTGATTCAATTAGCTTTGTAGAATGTATTTGACATTCATTTAATTAAAATAGCTTCGTTTGAATGTGTTTGACTTTCATTTGATTCAATTAGCTTTGTTTGAATGTGTTTGACTTTCATTTGATTCAAATAGCTTTGTTTGAATGTGTTTGACTTTCATTTGATTCAATTAGCTTTGTAGAATGTATTTGACTTTTATTTGATTTAATTAGCTTTGTTTGAATGTATGTGACTCTCATTTGATTCAAATAGCTTTGTTTGAATGTGTTTCACTTTCATTTGATTCAATTAGCTTTGTAGAATGCATTTCACTTTCATTTGATTCAAATAGCCTTGTTTGAATGTGTTTGACTTTCATTTGATACAATTAGCTTTGTAGAATGTATTTGACTGTCATTTGATTCAAATAGCTTTGTTTGAATGTGTTTGACTTTCATTTGATTCAATTAGCTTTGTAGAATGTATTTGACTTCCATTTGATTTAGTTAGCTTTGTTTGAATGTGTTTGACTTTTATATGATTCAATTAGCTTTGTTTGAACGCATTTCACTTTCATTTGATTTAAATAACTTTGTTTGAATGCGTTTGACTTTCATTTGATTCAAATAGCTTTATTTGAATGTGTTTGACTTTCATTTGATACAATTAGCTTTGTTGAACGTATTTGACATTCATTTGATTAAAATAGCTTTGTTTGAATATGTTTGACTTTCATTTGATTCAATTAGCTTTGTAGAATGTATTTGATTTTCATTTGATTCAAAATCTTTGTTTGAATGTGTTTGACTTTCATTTGATTCAAATAGCTTTGTATGAATGTGTTTGACTTTCATTTGATTCAATTAGCTTTGTAGAATGTATTTGACTTTCACTTGGTTCGAAAGCTTTGTTTAAATGTGTTTGACTTTAATTTAATTCAATTAGCTTATTTTGAATGTGTTTGACTTTAATTTAATTCAATTAGCTTATTTTGAATGTGTTTGGCTTTAATTTAATTCAATTAGCTTTGTAGAATGTATTTGACATCCATTTGATTCAATTAGCTTTGTTTGAATGTGTTTGACTTTTATATGATTCAATTTGCTTTGTAGAATGTATTTGACTTTTATTTGATTTAATTAGCTTTGTTTGAATGTGTTTGACTTTCATTTGATTCAATTAGCTTTGTAGAATGTATTTGACTTTCATTTGAATCAAATAACTTTGTTTGAATGTGTTTGACTTTAATTTGACTCAAATAGCTTTATTTGATTGCGTTTGACTTTCATTTGATACAATTAGCTTTGTAGAACGTATTTGACTTTCATTTGATTCAAATAGCTTTGTTTGAATGTGTTTGACTTTCATTTGATTCAATTAGCTTTGTAGAATGTATTTGACTTTCATTTGAGTCAAATAACTTTGTTTGACTGTGTTTGACTTTCATTTGTTTCAATTTGCTTTGTAGAATGTATTTGACTTTCATTTTCTTCAAATAGCTTTGTTTGAATGTGTTTGACTTTCATTTGATTCAATTAGCTTTGTAGAATGTATTTGACATTCATTTAATTAAAATAGCTTCGTTTGAATGTGTTTGACTTTCATTAGATTCAATTAGCTTTGTTTGAATGTATTTGACTTTCATTTGATTCAAATAGCTTTGTTTGAATGTGTTTGACTTTCATTTGATTCAAATAGCTTTGTTTGAATGTGTTTGACTTTCATTTGATTCAATTAGCTTTGTAGAATGTAATTGACTTTCATTAGATTAAAATAACTTTGTTTGAATGTGCTTGACTTTCATTTGATTCAAATAGCTTTGTTTGAATGTGTTTGACTTTCATTTGATTCAATTAGCTTTGTAGAATGTATTTGACTTTTATTTGATTTAATTAGCTTTGTTTGAATGTATTTGACTCTCATTTGATTCAAATAGCTTTGTTTGAATGTGTTTCACTTTCATTTGATTCAATTAGCTTTGTAGAATGCATTTCACTTTCATTTGATTCAAATAGCTTTGTTTGAATGTGTTTGACTTTCATTTGATACAATTAGCTTTGTAGAATGTATTTGACTGTCATTTGGTTCAAATAGCTTTGTTTGAATGTGTTTGACTTTCATTTGATTCAATTAGCTAAGTAGAATGTATTTGACTTTCATTTGATTCAAATAGCTTTGTTTGAATGTGTTTGACTTTCATTTGATTCAATTAGCTTTGTAGAATGTATTTGACTTTCATTTGACTCAAATAGCTTTATTTGAATGTGTTTGACTTTCATTTGATTCAATTAGCTTTGTAAAATGTATTTGACTTTCATTTGATTCAAAATCTTTGTTTGAATGTGTTTGACTTTCATTTGATTCAATTAGCTTTGTTTGATTGTGTTTGACTTTAATTTAATTCAATAGCTTTGTAGAATGTATTAGACTTTTATTTGATTTAATTAGCTTTGTTTTAATGTATTTAACTCTCATTTGATTCAAATAGCTTTGTTAGAATGTGTTTGATTTTCATTTGATTCAAATAGCTTTGTTTGAATGTGTTTGACTTTCATTTGATTCAATTACCTTTGTAAAATGTATTTGAATTTCATTTGATTAAAATAGCTTTGTTTGAATGTGCTTGACTTTCATTTGATTCAATTAGCTTTGTTTGAATGTGTTTGACTTTCATTTGATTGAATTAGCTTTGTTGAATGTATTTGACTCTCATTTGATTCAATTAGCTATGTTTGAATGTGTTTGACTTTCATTTGATTCAATTAGCTTTGTAGAATGTATTTGACTCTCATTTGATTCAAATAGCTTTGTTTGAATGCGTTTAAATTTCATTTGATTCAATTAGCTTTGTAGAATACATTTCACTTTCATTTAATTTAAACAACTTTGTTTGAATGTGTTTGAATTTCATTCGACTCAAATAGCTTTATTTGATTGCGTTTGACTTTCATTTGATACAATTAGATTTGTAGAACGTATTTGACTTTCATTTGATTCAAATAGCTTTGTTTGAATGTGTTTGACTTTCATTTGATTCAATTAGCTTTGTAGAATGTATTTGACTTTTGTTTGAGTCAAATAACTTTGTTCGACTGTGTTTGACTTTCATTTGTTTCAATTTGCTTTGTAGAATGTATTTTACTTTCATTTTCTTCAAATGGCTTTGTTTGAATGTGTTTGACTTTCATTTGATTCAATTAGCTTTGTAGAATGTGTTAGACATTCATTTAATTTTAAATAGCTTTGTTTGAATGTGTTTGACTTTCATTTGATTCAATTAACTTTGTTTGAATGTATTTGACTTTCATTTGATTCAATTAGCTTTGTAGAATGTATTTGACTTTCATTTGATTCAAATAGCTTTGTTTGAATGTGTTTGACTTTCAATTGATTTAATTAGCTTTGTAGAATGTATTTTACAGTCATTTGATTCAAATAGCTTTGTTTGAATGTTTTTAGATTTCATTTAATTCAATTTGCTTTGTAGAATGCATTTCCCTTTCATTTGATTTATATAGCTTTGTTTGAATGTGTTTGACTTTCATTTAAATTAAAAAGCTTTTTTTGAATGTGTTTTACTTTCATTTGATTTAAAAGACTTTGTTTGAATGTGTTTTACTTTCATTTGATTCAATTAGCTTTGTAGAATGCATTTCACTTTCAATTGATTCAAATCGCTTTGTTTGAATGTGTTTGACTTTCATTTGATACAATTAGCTTTGTAGAATGTATTTGACTGTCATTTGGTTGAAATAGCTTTGTTTGAATGTGTTTGACTTTCATTTGATTCAATTAGCTAAGTAGAATGTATTTGACTTTCATTTGATTCAAATAGCTTTGTTTGAATGTGTTTGACTTTCATTTGATTCAATTAGCTTTGTAGAATGTATTTGACTTTCATTTGATTCAAATAGCTTTATTTGAATGTGTTTGACTTTCATTTGATTCAATTAGCTTTGTAAAATGTATTTGACTTTCATTTGATTCAAAATCTTTGTTTGAATGTGTTTGACTTTCATTTGATTCAATTAGCTTTGTTTGATTGTGTTTGACTTTAATTTAATTCAATTAGCTTTGTAGAATGTATTAGACTTTTATTTGATTTAATTAGCTTTGTTTTAATGTATTTAACTCTCATTTGATTCAAATAGCTTTGTTAGAATGTGTTTGATTTTCATTTGATTCAAATAGCTTTGTTTGAATGTGTTTGACTTTCATTTGATTCAATTACCTTTGTAAAATGTATTTGAATTTCATTTGATTAAAATAGCTTTGTTTGAATGTGCTTGACTTTCATTTGATTCAATTAGCTTTGTTTGAATGTGTTTGACTTTCATTTGATTGAATTAGCTTTGTTGAATGTATTTGACTCTCATTTGATTCAATTAGCTATGTTTGAATGTGTTTGACTTTCATTTGATTCAATTAGCTTTGTAGAATGTATTTGACTCTCATTTGATTCAAATAGCTTTGTTTGAATGCGTTTAAATTTCATTTGATTCAATTAGCTTTGTAGAATACATTTCACTTTCATTTAATTTAAACAACTTTGTTTGAATGTGTTTGAATTTCATTCGACTCAAATAGCTTTATTTGATTGCGTTTGACTTTCATTTGATACAATTAGATTTGTAGAACGTATTTGACTTTCATTTGATTCAAATAGCTTTGTTTGAATGTGTTTGACTTTCATTTGATTCAATTAGCTTTGTAGAATGTATTTGACTTTTGTTTGAGTCAAATAACTTTGTTCGACTGTGTTTGACTTTCATTTGTTTCAATTTGCTTTGTAGAATGTATTTTACTTTCATTTTCTTCAAATGGCTTTGTTTGAATGTGTTTGACTTTCATTTGATTCAATTAGCTTTGTAGAATGTGTTAGACATTCATTTAATTTTAAATAGCTTTGTTTGAATGTGTTTGACTTTCATTTGATTCAATTAACTTTGTTTGAATGTATTTGACTTTCATTTGATTCAATTAGCTTTGTAGAATGTATTTGACTTTCATTTGATTCAAATAGCTTTGTTTGAATGTGTTTGACTTTCAATTGATTTAATTAGCTTTGTAGAATGTATTTTACAGTCATTTGATTCAAATAGCTTTGTTTGAATGTTTTTAGATTTCATTTAATTCAATTTGCTTTGTAGAATGCATTTCCCTTTCATTTGATTTATATAGCTTTGTTTGAATGTGTTTGACTTTCATTTAAATTAAAAAGCTTTTTTTGAATGTGTTTTACTTTCATTTGATTTAAAAGACTTTGTTTGAATGTGTTTTACTTTCATTTGATTCAATTAGCTTTGTAGAATGCATTTCACTTTCAATTGATTCAAATAGCTTTGTTTGAATGTGTTTGACTTTCATTTGATACAATTAGCTTTGTAGAATGTATTTGACTGTCATTTGGTTGAAATAGCTTTGTTTGAATGTGTTTGACTTTCATTTGATTCAATTAGCTAAGTAGAATGTATTTGACTTTCATTTGATTCAAATAGCTTTGTTTGAATGTGTTTGACTTTCATTTGATTCAATTAGCTTTGTAGAATGTATTTGACTTTCATTTGATTCAAATAGCTTTATTTGAATGTGTTTGACTTTCATTTGATTCAATTAGCTTTGTAAAATGTATTTGACTTTCATTTGATTCAAAATCTTTGTTTGAATGTGTTTGACTTTCATTTGATTCAATTAGCTTTGTTTGAATGTGTTTGACTTTAATTTAATTCAATTAGCTTTGTAGAATGTATTAGACTTTTATTTGATTTAATTAGCTTTGTTTTAATGTATTTAACTCTCATTTGATTCAAATAGCTTTGTTAGAATGTGTTTGATTTTCATTTGATTCAAATAGCTTTGTTTGAATGTGTTTGACTTTCATTTGATTCAATTAGCTTTGTAGAATGTATTTGAATTTCATTTGATTAAAATAGCTTTGTTTGAATGTGCTTGACTTTCATTTGATTCAATTAGCTTTGTTTGAATGTGTTTGACTTTCATTTGATTGAATTAGCTTTGTTGAATGTATTTGACTCTCATTTGATTCAATTAGCTATGTTTGAATGTGTTTGACTTTCATTTGATTCAATTAGCTTTGTAGAATGTATTTGACTCTCATTTGATTCAAATAGCTTTGTTTGAATGCGTTTAAATTTCATTTGATTCAATTAGCTTTGTAGAATACATTTCACTTTCATTTAATTTAAACAACTTTGTTTGAATGTGTTTGAATTTCATTCGACTCAAATAGCTTTATTTGATTGCGTTTGACTTTCATTTGATACAATTAGATTTGTAGAACGTATTTGACTTTCATTTGATTCAAATAGCTTTGTTTGAATGTGTTTGACTTTCATTTGATTCATTTAGCTTTGTAGAATGTATTTGACTTTTGTTTGAGTCAAATAACTTTTTTTGACTGTGTTTGACTTTCATTTGTTTCAATTTGCTTTGTAGAATGTATTTTACTTTCATTTTCTTCAAATGGCTTTGTTTGAATGTGTTTGACTTTCATTTGATTCAATTAGCTTTGTAGAATGTATTAGACATTCATTTAATTTTAAATAGCTTTGTTTGAATGTGTTTGACTTTCATTTGATTCAATTAACTTTGTTTGAATGTATTTGACTTTCATTTGATTCAATTAGCTTTGTAGAATGTATTTGACTTTCATTTGATTCAATTAACTTTGTTTGAATGTTTTTAGATTTCATTTAATTCAATTTGCTTTGTAGAATGCATTTCCCTTTCATTTGATTTATATAGCTTTGTTTGAATGTGTTTGACTTTCATTTAAATTAAAAAGCTTTTTTTGAATGTGTTTGACTTTCATTTGATTTAAAAGACTTTGTTTGAATGTGTTTTACTTTCATTTGATTCAATTAGCTTTGTAGAATGTATTTTACTTTTATTTTATTTAATTAGCTTTGTTTGAATTTATTTGACTCTAATTCGATTCAAATAACTTTGTTTGAATGTGTTTTACTTTCATTTGATTCAATTAGCTTTGTAGAATGTATTTGACTTTCATTTGATTCAAATAGCTTTATTTGAATGTGTTTGACTTTCATTTGATTCAATTAGCTTTGTAGAATGTATTTGACTTTCATTTGATTCGAAATCTTTGTTTGAATGTGTTTGACTTTCATTTAATTCAATTAGCTTTGTTTGAATGTGTTTGACTTTCATTTAATTCAATTAGGTTTGTAGAATGTATTAGAATTTTATTTGATTTAATTAGCTTTGTTTGAATGTATTTGACTCTCATTTGATTCAAATAGCTTTGTTTGAATGTGTTTGACTTTCATTTGATTCAAATAGCTTTGTTTGAATGTGTTTGACTTTCATTTGATTCAACTAGCTTTGTAGAATGTATTTGACTTTCATTTGATTAAAATAGCTTTGTTTGAATGTGCTTGACTTTCATTTGATTCAATTAGCTTTGTTTGAATGTGTTTGACTTTCATTTGATTCAATTAGCTTTGTTGAATGTATTTGACTTTCATTTGATTTAAATAGCTTTGTTTGAATGCGTTTAACTTTCATTTGATTCAATTAGCTTTGTTGAACATATTTGACATTCATTTGATACAATTAGCTTTGTAGAACGTATTTGACTTTCATTTGATTAAAATAGCTTTGATTGAATGTGTTTGACTTTCATTTGATTCAATTAGCTTTGTAGAATGTATTTGACTTTCATTTGAGTCAAATAACTTTGTTTGACTGTGTTTGACTTTCATTTATTTCAATTTGCTTTGTAGAATGTATTAGACATTCATTTAATTAAAATAGCTTCGTTTGAATGTGTTTGACTTTCTTTTGATTCAAATAGCTTTGTTTGAATGTGTTTGACTTTCATTTGATTCAAATAGCTTTGTTTGAATGTGTTTGACTTTCATTTGATACAATTAGCTTTGTAGAATGTATTTGACTGTCATTTGATTCAAATAGCTTTGTTTGAATGTGTTTGACTTTCATTTGATTCAATTAGCTTAGTAGAATGTATTTGACTTTCATTTGATTCAAATAGCTTTGTTTAAATGTGTTTGACTTTCATTTTATTCAATTAGCTTTTTAGAATGTATTTGACTTTCACTTGATTCGAAAGCTTTGTTTGAATGTGTTTGACTTTCATTAAATTCAATTAGCTTATTTTGAATGTGTTTGACTATAATTTAATTCAATTAGCTTTGTAGAATGTATTTGACTTCCATTTGATTCAATTAGCTTTGTTTGAATGTGTTTGACTTTTATATGATTAAATTAGCTTTGTTTGAACGCATTTCACTTTCATTTGATTTAAATAACTTTGTTTGAATGCGTTTGACTTTCATTTGATTCAAATAGCTTTATTTGAATGTGTTTGACTTTCATTTGATACAATTAGCTTTGTTAAACGTATTTGACATTCATTTGATTAAAATAGCTTTGTTTGAATATGTTTGACTTTCATTTGATTCAATTAGCTTTAGTTGAATGTGTTTGACTTTCATTTGATTCAATTTGCTTTGTTGAATGTATTTGACTTTCAGTTGATTCAATTAGCTTTGTTTGAATGTGTTTGACTTTCATTTGATTCAATTAGCTTTGTAGAATGTATTTGACATTTATTTGATTTAATTAGCTTTGTTTGAACTATTTTGACTTTCATTTGATTCAAATAGCTTTGTTTGAATGTGTTTCACTTTTATTTGATTCAATTAGCTTTGTAGAACGTATTTAACTTTCATTTGATTCAAATAGCTTTGTTTGAATGTGTTTGACTTTCATTTGATTCAATGAGCTTAGTAGAATGTATTTGATTTTTATTTGATTCAAATAGCTTTGTATGAATGTGTTTGACTTTCATTTTATTCAATTAGCTTTGTTTGAATGTATTTGACTTTCACTTGGTTCGAAAGCTTTGTTTGAATGTGTTTGACTTTAATTTAATTCAATTAGCTTATTTTGAATGTGTTTGACTTTAATTTAATTCAATTAGCTTATTTTGAATGTGTTTGACTTTAATTTAATTCAATTAGCTTTGTAGAATGTATTTGACTTCCATTAGATTCAATTAGCTTTGTTTGAATGTGTTTGACTTTTATATGATTCAATTTGCTTTGTAGAATGTATTTGACTTTTATTTGATTTAATTTGCTTTGTTTGAATGTGTTTGACTTTCATTTGATTCAATTAGCTTTGTAGAATGTATTTGACTTTCATTTGAATAAAATAACTTTGTTTGAATGTGTTTGACTTTAATTTGACTCAAATAGCTTTATTTGATTGCGTTTGACTTTCATTTGATACAATTAGCTTTGTAGAATGTATTTGACTTTCATTTGATTCAAATAGCTTTGTTTGAATGTGTTTGACTTTCATTTGATTCAATTAGCTTTGTAGAATGTATTTTACTTTCATTTGAGTCAAATAACTTTGTTTGACTGTGTTTGACTTTCATTTATTTCAATTTGCTTTGTAGAATGTATTTGACTTTCATTTTCTTCGAATAGCTTTGTTTGAATGTGTTTGACTTTCATTTGATTCAATTAGCTTTGTAGAATGTATTTGGCATTCATTTAATTAAAATAGCTTCGTTTGAATGTGTTTGACTTTCATTTGATTCAATTAGCTTTGTTTGAATGTCTTTGACTTTCATTTGATTCAAATAGCTTTGTTTGAATGTGTTTGACTTTCATTTGATTCAATTAGCTTTGTAGAATGTATTTGACTTTTATTTGATTTAATTAGCTTTTTTTGAATGTGTTTGACTCTCATTTGATTCAAATAGCTTTGTTTAAATGTGTTTCACTTTCATTTGATTCAATTAGCTTTGTAGAATGCATTTCACTTTCATTTGATTCAAATAGCTTTGTTTGAATGTGTTTGACTTTCATTTGATACAATTAGCTTTGTAGAATGTATTTGACTGTCATTTGATTCAAATAGCTTTGTTTGAATGTGTTTGACTTTCATTTGATTCAATTAGCTTAGTAGAATGTATTTGACTTTCATTTGATTCAAATAGCTTTGTTTGAATGTGTTTGACTTTCATTTGATTCATTTAGATTTGTAGAATGTATTTGACTTTTGTTTGAGTCAAATAACTTTGTTTGACTGTGTTTGACTTTCATTTGTTTCAATTAGCTTATTTTGAATGTGTTTGCCTTTAATTTAATTCAATTAGCTTTGTTTGAATGTGTTTGACTTTTATATGATTAAATTAGCTTTGTTTGAACGCATTTC
This sequence comes from Chenopodium quinoa, assembly GCF_001683475.1. Taxonomy (NCBI): domain Eukaryota; kingdom Viridiplantae; phylum Streptophyta; class Magnoliopsida; order Caryophyllales; family Amaranthaceae; genus Chenopodium; species Chenopodium quinoa. Next base: position 28,970 of record NW_018742662.1, read on the forward strand.
ACTTTCATTTGATTTAAATAACTTTGTTTGAATGCGTTTGACTTTCATTTGAGTCAAATAGCTTTATTTGAATGTGTTTGACTTTCATTTGATACAATTAGCTTTGTTGAACGTATTTGACATTCATTTGATTAAAATAGCTTTGTTTGAATATGTTTGACTTTCATTTGATTCAATTAGCTTTAATTGAATGTGTTTGACTTTCATTTGATTCAATTTGCTTTGTTGAATGTATTTGACTTTCAGTTGATTCAATTAGCTTTGTTTGAATGTGTTTGACTTTCATTTGATTCAATTAGCTTTGTAGAATGTATTTGACATTTATTTGATTTAATTAGCTTTGTTTGAACTATTTTGACTTTCATTTGATTCAAATAGCTTTATTTGAATGTGTTTCACTTTTATTTGATTCAATTAGCTTTGTAGAACGTATTTGACTTTCATTTGATTCAAATAGCTTTGTTTGAATGTGTTTGACTTTCATTTGATTCAATGAGCTTAGTAAAATGTATTTGACTTTTATTTGATTCAAATAGCTTTGTATGAATGTTTTTGACTTTCATTTTATTCAAATAGCTTTGTAGAATGTATTTGACTTTCACTTGGTTCGAAAGCTTTGTTTGAATGTGTTTGACTTTAATTTAATTCAATTAGCTTATTTTGAATGTGTTTGACTTTAATTTAATTCAATTAGCTTATATTGAATGTGTTTGACTTTAATTTAATTCAATTAGCTTTGTAGAATGTATTTGACTTCCATTAGATTAAATTAGCTTTGTTTGAATGTGTTTGACTTTTATATGATTCAATTTGCTTTGTAGAATGTATTTGACTTTTATTTGATTTAATTAGCTTTGTTTGAATGTGTTTGACTTTCATTTGATTCAATTAGCTATGTAAAATGTATTTGACTTTCATTTGAATTAAATAACTTTGTTTGAATGTGTTTGACTTTAATTTGACTCAAATAGCTTTATTTGATTGCGTTTGACTTTCATTTGATACAATTAGCTTTGTAGAATGTATTTGACTTTCATTTGATTCAAATAGCTTTGTTTGAATGTGTTTGACTTTCATTTGATTCAATTAGCTTTGTAGAATGTATTTGACTTTCATTTGAGTCAAATAACTTTGTTTGACTGTGTTTGACTTTCATTTATTTCAATTTGCTTTGTAGAATGTATTTGACTTTCATTTTCTTCGAATAGCTTTGTTTGAATGTGTTTGACTTTCATTTGATTCAATTAGCTTTGTAGAATGTATTTGGCATTCATTTAATTAAAATAGCTTCGTTTGAATGTGTTTGACTTTCATTTGATTCAATTAGCTTTGTTTGAATGTGTTTGACTTTCATTTGATTCAAATAGCTTTGTTTGAATGTGTTTGACTTTCATTTGATTCAATTAGCTTTGTAGAATGTATTTGACTTTTATTTGATTTAATTAGCTTTTTTTGAATGTATTTGACTCTCATTTGATTCAAATAGCTTTGTTTAAATGTGTTTCACTTTCATTTGATTCAATTAGCTTTGTAGAATGCATTTCACTTTCATTTGATTCAAATAGCTTTGTTTGAATGTGTTTGACTTTCATTTGATACAATTAGCTTTGTAGAATGTATTTGACTGTCATTTGATTCAAATAGCTTTGTTTGAATGTGTTTGACTTTCATTTGATTCAATTAGCTTAGTAGAATGTATTTGACTTTCATTTGATTCAAATAGCTTTGTTTAAATGTGTTTGACTTTCATTTTATTCAATTAGCTTTGTAGAATGTATTTGACTTTCACTTGATTCGAAAGCTTTGTTTGAATGTGTTTGACTTTCATTAAATTCAATTAGCTTATTTTGAATGTGTTTGACTTTAATTTAATTCAATTAGCTTTGTTTGAATGTGTTTGACTTTTATATGATTAAATTAGCTTTGTTTGAACGCATTTCACTTTCATTTGATTTAAATAACTTTGTTTGAATGCGTTTGACTTTCATTTGATTCAAATAGCTTTATTTGAATGTGTTTGACTTTCATTTGATACAATTAGCTTTGTTGAACGTATTTGACATTCATTTGATTAAAATAGCTTTGTTTGAATATGTTTGACTTTCATTTGATTCAATTAGCTTTAGTTGAATGTGTTTGACTTTCATTGGATTCAATTTGCTTTGTTGAATGTATTTGACTTTCAGTTGATTCAATTAGCTTTGTTTGAATGTGTTTGACTTTCATTTGATTCAATTAGCTTTGTAGAATGTATTTGACATTTATTTGATTTAATTAGCTTTGTTTGAACTATTTTGACTTTCATTTGATTCAAATAGCTTTGTTTGAATGTGTTTCACTTTTATTTGATTCAATTAGCTTTGTAGTACGTATTTAACTTTCATTTGATTCAAATAGCTTTGTTTGAATGTGTTTGACTTTCATTTGATTCAATGAGCTTAGTAGAATGTATTTGACTTTTATTTGATTCAAATAGCTTTGTATGAATGTGTTTGACTTTCATTTTATTCAATTAGCTTTGTTTGAATGTATTTGACTTTCACTTGGTTCGAAAGCTTTGTTTGAATGTGTTTGACTTTAATTTAATTCAATTAGCTTATTTTGAATGTGTTTGACTTTAATTTAATTCAATTAGCTTATTTTGAATGTGTTTGACTTTAATTTAATTCAATTAGCTTTGTAGAATGTATTTGACTTCCATTAGATTGTATTAGCTTTGTTTGAATGTGTTTGACTTTTATATGATTCAATTTGCTTTGTAGAATGTATTTGACTTTTATTTGATTTAATTTGCTTTGTTTGAATGTGTTTGACTTTCATTTGATTCAATTAGCTTTGTAGAATGTATTTGACTTTCATTTGAATTAAATAACTTTGTTTGAATGTGTTTGACTTTAATTTGACTCAAATAGCTTTATTTGATTGCGTTTGACTTTCATTTGATACAATTAGCTTTGTAGAATGTATTTGACTTTCATTTGATTCAAATAGCTTTGTTTGAATGTGTTTGACTTTCATTTGATTCAATTAGCTTTGTAGAATGTATTTGACTTTCATTTGAGTCAAATAACTTTGTTTGACTGTGTTTGACTTTCATTTATTTCAATTTGCTTTGTAGAATGTATTTGACTTTCATTTTCTTCGAATAGCTTTGTTTGAATGTGTTTGACTTTCATTTGATTCAATTAGCTTTGTAGAATGTATTTGGCATTCATTTAATTAAAATAGCTTCGTTTGAATGTGTTTTACTTTCATTTGATTCAATTAGCTTTGTTTGAATGTGTTTGACTTTCATTTGATTCAAATAGCTTTGTTTGAATGTGTTTGACTTTCATTTAATTCAATTAGCTTTGTAGAATGTATTTGACTTTTATTTGATTTAATTAGCTTTTTTTGAATGTATTTGACTCTCATTTGATTCAAATAGCTTTGTTTAAATGTGTTTCACTTTCATTTGATTCAATTAGCTTTGTAGAATGCATTTCACTTTCATTTGATTCAAATAGCTTTGTTTGAATGTGTTTGACTTTAATTTGACTCAAATAGCTTTATTTGATTGCGTTTAACTTTCATTTGATACAATTAGCTTTGTAGAATGTATTTGACTTTCATTTGATTCAAATAGCTTTGTTTGAATGTGTTTGACTTTCATTTGATTCAATTAGCTTTGTAGAATGTATTTGACTTTCATTTGAGTCAAATAACTTTGTTTGACTGTGTTTGACTTTCATTTATTTCAATTTGCTTTGTAGAATGTATTTGACTTTCATTTTCTTCGAATAGCTTTGTTTGAATGTGTTTGACTTTCATTTGATTCAATTAGCTTTGTAGAATGTATTTGGCATTCATTTAATTAAAATAGCTTCGTTTGAATGTGTTTGACTTTCATTTGATTCAATTAGCTTTGTTTGAATGTGTTTGACTTTCATTTGATTCAAATAGCTTTGTTTGAATGTGTTTGACTTTCATTTGATTCAATTAGCTTTGTAGAATGTATTTGACTTTTATTTGATTTAATTAGCTTTTTTTGAATGTATTTGACTCTCATTTGATTCAAATAGCTTTGTTTAAATGTGTTTCACTTTCATTTGATTCAATTAGCTTTGTAGAATGCATTTCACTTTCATTTGATTCAAATAGCTTTGTTTGAATGTGTTTGACTTTCATTTGATACAATTAGCTTTGTAGAATGTATTTGACTGTCATTTGATTCAAATAGCTTTGTTTGAATGTGTTTGACTTTCATTTGATTCAATTAGCTTAGTAGAATGTATTTGACTTTCATTTGATTCAAATAGCTTTGTTTAAATGTGTTTGACTTTCATTTTATTCAATTAGCTTTGTAGAATGTATTTGACTTTCACTTGATTCGAAAGCTTTGTTTGAATGTGTTTGACTTTCATTAAATTCAATTAGCTTATTTTGAATGTGTTTGCCTTTAATTTAATTCAATTAGCTTTGTTTGAATGTGTTTGACTTTTATATGATTAAATTAGCTTTGTTTGAACGCATTTCACTTTCATTTGATTTAAATAACTTTGTTTGAATGCGTTTGACTTTCATTTGATTCAAATAGCTTTATTTGAATGTGTTTGACTTTCATTTGATACAATTAGCTTTGTTGAACGTATTTGACATTCATTTGATTAAAATAGCTTTGTTTGAATATGTTTGACTTTCATTTGATTCAATTAGCTTTAATTGAATGTGTTTGACTTTCATTTGATTCAATTTGCTTTGTTGAATGTATTTGACTTTCAGTTGATTCAATTAGCTTTGTTTGAATGTGTTTGACTTTCATTTGATTCAATTAGCTTTGTAGAATGTATTTGACATTTATTTGATTTAATTAGCTTTGTTTGAACTATTTTGACTTTCATTTGATTCAAATAGCTTTATTTGAATGTGTTTCACTTTTATTTGATTCAATTAGCTTTGTAGAACGTATTTGACTTTCATTTGATTCAAATAGCTTTGTTTGAATGTGTTTGACTTTCATTTGATTCAATGAGCTTAGTAAAATGTATTTGACTTTTATTTGATTCAAATAGCTTTGTATGAATGTTTTTGACTTTCATTTTATTCAAATAGCTTTGTAGAATGTATTTGACTTTCACTTGGTTCGAAAGCTTTGTTTGAATGTGTTTGACTTTAATTTAATTCAATTAGCTTATTTTGAATGTGTTTGACTTTAATTTAATTCAATTAGCTTATATTGAATGTGTTTGACTTTAATTTAATTCAATTAGCTTTGTAGAATGTATTTGACTTCCATTAGATTAAATTAGCTTTGTTTGAATGTGTTTGACTTTTATATGATTCAATTTGCTTTGTAGAATGTATTTGACTTTTATTTGATTTAATTAGCTTTGTTTGAATGTGTTTGACTTTCATTTGATTCAATTAGCTATGTAAAATGTATTTGACTTTCATTTGAATTAAATAACTTTGTTTGAATGTGTTTGACTTTAATTTGACTCAAATAGATTTATTTGATTGCGTTTGACTTTCATTTGATACAATTAGCTTTGTAGAATGTATTTGACTTTCATTTGATTCAAATAGCTTTGTTTGAATGTGTTTGACTTTCATTTGATTCAATTAGCTTTGTAGAATGTATTTGACTTTCATTTGAGTCAAATAACTTTGTTTGACTGTGTTTGACTTTCATTTATTTCAATTTGCTTTGTAGAATGTATTTGACTTTCATATTCTTCGAATAGCTTTGTTTGAATGTGTTTGACTTTCATTTGATTCAATTAGCTTTGTAGAATGTATTTGGCATTCATTTAATTAAAATAGCTTCGTTTGAATGTGTTTGACTTTCATTTGATTCAATTAGCTTTGTTTGAATGTGTTTGACTTTCATTTGATTCAAATAGCTTTGTTTGAATGTGTTTGACTTTCATTTGATTCAATTAGCTTTGTAGATTGTATTTGACTTTTATTTGATTTAATTAGCTTTTTTTGAATGTATTTGACTCTCATTTGATTCAAATAGCTTTGTAGAATGTATTTGACTTTTATTTGATTTAATTAGCTTTTTTTTGAATGTATTTGACTCTCATTTGATTCAAATATCTTTGTTTAAATGTGTTTCACTTTCATTTGATTCAATTAGCTTTGTAGAATGCATTTCACTTTCATTTGATTCAAATAGCTTTGTTTGAATGTGTTTGACTTTCATTTGATACAATTAGCTTTGTAGAATGTATTTGACTGTCATTTGATTCAAATAGCTTTGTTTGAATGTGTTTGACTTTCATTTGATTCAATTAGCTTAGTAGAATGTATTTGACTTTCATTTGATTCAAATAGCTTTGTTTAAATGTGTTTGACTTTCATTTTATTCAATTAGCTTTGTAGAATGTATTTGACTTTCACTTGATTCGAAAGCTTTGTTTGAATGTGTTTGACTTTCATTAAATTCAATTAGCTTATTTTGAATGTGTTTGCCTTTAATTTAATTCAATTAGCTTTGTTTGAATGTGTTTGACTTTTAAATGATTAAATTAGCTTTGTTTGAACGCATTTCACTTTCATTTGATTTAAATAACTTTGTTTGAATGCGTTTGACTTTCATTTGATTCAAATAGCTTTATTTGAATGTGTTTGACTTTCATTTGATACAATTAGCTTTGTTGAACGTATTTGACATTCATTTGATTAAAATAGCTTTGTTTGAATATGTTTGACTTTCATTTGATTCAATTAGCTTTAATTGAATGTGTTTGACTTTCATTTGATTCAATTTGCTTTGTTGAATGTATTTGACTTTCAGTTGATTCAATTAGCTTTGTTTGAATGTGTTTGACTTTCATTTGATTCAATTAGCTTTGTAGAATGTATTTGACATTTATTTGATTTAATTAGCTTTGTTTGAACTATTTTGACTTTCATTTGATTCAAATAGCTTTATTTGAATGTGTTTCACTTTTATTTGATTCAATTAGCTTTGTAGAACGTATTTGACTTTCATTTGATTCAAATAGCTTTGTTTGAATGTGTTTGACTTTCATTTGATTCAATGAGCTTAGTAAAATGTATTTGACTTTTATTTGATTCAAATAGCTTTGTATGAATGTTTTTGACTTTCATTTTATTCAAATAGCTTTGTAGAATGTATTTGACTTTCACTTGGTTCGAAAGCTTTGTTTGAATGTGTTTGACTTTAATTTAATTCAATTAGCTTATTTTGAATGTGTTTGACTTTAATTTAATTCAATTAGCTTATATTGAATGTGTTTGACTTTAATTTAATTCAATTAGCTTTGTAGAATGTATTTGACTTCCATTAGATTAAATTAGCTTTGTTTGAATGTGTTTGACTTTTATATGATTCAATTTGCTTTGTAGAATGTATTTGACTTTTATTTGATTTAATTAGCTTTGTTTGAATGTGTTTGACTTTCATTTGATTCAATTAGCTATGTAAAATGTATTTGACTTTCATTTGAATTAAATAACTTTGTTTGAATGTGTTTGACTTTAATTTGACTCAAATAGCTTTATTTGATTGCGTTTGACTTTCATTTGATACAATTAGCTTTGTAGAATGTATTTGACTTTCATTTGATTCAAATAGCTTTGTTTGAATGTGTTTGACTTTCATTTGATTCAATTAGCTTTGTAGAATGTATTTGACTTTCATTTGAGTCAAATAACTTTGTTTGACTGTGTTTGACTTTCATTTATTTCAATTTGCTTTGTAGAATGTATTTGACTTTCATATTCTTCGAATAGCTTTGTTTGAATGTGTTTGACTTTCATTTGATTCAATTAGCTTTGTAGAATGTATTTGGCATTCATTTAATTAAAAATAGCTTCGTTTGAATGTGTTTGACTTTCATTTGATTCAATTAGCTTTGTTTGAATGTGTTTGACTTTCATTTGATTCAAATAGCTTTGTTTGAATGTGTTTGACTTTCATTTGATTCAATTAGCTTTGTAGAATGTATTTGACTTTTATTTGATTTAATTAGATTTTTTTGAATGTATTTGACTCTCATTTGATTCAAATAGCTTTGTTTAAATGTGTTTCACTTTCATTTGATTCAATTAGCTTTGTAGAATGCATTTCACTTTCATTTGATTCAAATAGCTTTGTTTGAATGTGTTTGACTTTCATTTGATACAATTAGCTTTGTAGAATGTATTTGACTGTCATTTGATTCAAATAGCTTTGTTTGAATGTGTTTGACTTTCATTTGATTCAATTAGCTTAGTAGAATGTATTTGACTTTCATTTGATTCAAATAGCTTTGTTTAAATGTGTTTGACTTTCATTTTATTCAATTAGCTTTGTAGAATGTATTTGACTTTCACTTGATTCGAAAGCTTTGTTTGAATGTGTTTGACTTTCATTAAATTCAATTAGCTTATTTTGAATGTGTTTGACTTTAATTTAATTCAATTAGCTTTGTTTGAATGTGTTTGACTTTTATATGATTAAATTAGCTTTGTTTGAACGCATTTCACTTTCATTTGATTTAAATAACTTTGTTTGAATGCGTTTGACTTTCATTTGATTCAAATAGCTTTATTTGAATGTGTTTGACTTTCATTTGATACAATTAGCTTTGTTGAACGTATTTGACATTCATTTGATTAAAATAGCTTTGTTTGAATATGTTTGACTTTCATTTGATTCAATTAGCTTTAGTTGAATGTGTTTGACTTTCATTGGATTCAATTTGCTTTGTTGAATGTATTTGACTTTCAGTTGATTCAATTAGCTTTGTTTGAATGTGTTTGACTTTCATTTGATTCAATTAGCTTTGTAGAATGTATTTGACATTTATTTGATTTAATTAGCTTTGTTTGAACTATTTTGACTTTCATTTGATTCAAATAGCTTTGTTTGAATGTGTTTCACTTTTATTTGATTCAATTAGCTTTGTAGTACGTATTTAACTTTCATTTGATTCAAATAGCTTTGTTTGAATGTGTTTGACTTTCATTTGATTCAATGAGCTTAGTAGAATGTATTTGACTTTTATTTGATTCAAATAGCTTTGTATGAATGTGTTTGACTTTCATTTTATTCAATTAGCTTTGTTTGAATGTATTTGACTTTCACTTGGTTCGAAAGCTTTGTTTGAATGTGTTTGACTTTAATTTAATTCAATTAGCTTATTTTGAATGTGTTTGACTTTAATTTAATTCAATTAGCTTATTTTGAATGTGTTTGACTTTAATTTAATTCAATTAGCTTTGTAGAATGTATTTGACTTCCATTAGATTCAATTAGCTTTGTTTGAATGTGTTTGACTTTTATATGATTCAATTTGCTTTGTAGAATGTATTTGACTTTTATTTGATTTAATTTGCTTTGTTTGAATGTGTTTGACTTTCATTTGATTCAATTAGCTTTGTAGAATGTATTTGACTTTCATTTGAATTAAATAACTTTGTTTGAATGTGTTTGACTTTAATTTGACTCAAATAGCTTTATTTGATTGCGTTTGACTTTCATTTGATACAATTAGCTTTGTAGAATGTATTTGACTTTCATTTGATTCAAATAGCTTTGTTTGAATGTGTTTGACTTTCATTTGATTCAATTAGCTTTGTAGAATGTATTTGACTTTCATTTGAGTCAAATAACTTTGTTTGACTGTGTTTGACTTTCATTTATTTCAATTTGCTTTGTAGAATGTATTTGACTTTCATTTTCTTCGAATAGCTTTGTTTGAATGTGTTTGACTTTCATTTGATTCAATTAGCTTTGTAGAATGTATTTGGCATTCATTTAATTAAAATAGCTTCGTTTGAATGTGTTTGACTTTCATTTGATTCAATTAGCTTTGTTTGAATGTGTTTGACTTTCATTTGATTCGAATAGCTTTGTTTGAATGTGTTTGACTTTCATTTGATTCAATTAGCTTTGTAGAATGTATTTGACTTTTATTTGATTTAAGTAGCTTTTTTTGAATGTATTTGACTCTCATTTGATTCAAATAGCTTTGTTTGAATGTGTTTCACTTTCATTTGATTCAATTAGCTTATTAGAATGCATTTCACTTTCATTTGATTCAAATAGCTTTGTTTGAATGTGTTTGACTTTCATTTGATACAATTAGCTTTGTAGAATGTATTTGACTGTCATTTGATTCAAATAACTTTGTTTGAATGTGTTTGACTTTCATTTGATTCAATTAGCTTAGTAGAATGTATTTGACTTTCATTTGATTCAAATAGCTTTGTTTAAATGTGTTTGACTTTTATTTTATTCAATTAGCTTTGTAGAATGTATTTGACTTTCACTTGATTCGAAAGCTTTGTTTCAATGTGTTTGACTTTCATTAAATTCAATTAGCTTATTTTGAATGTGTTTGACTTTAATTTAATTCAATTAGCTTTGTAGAATGTATTTGACTTCCATTTGATTCAATTAGCTTTGTTTGAATGTGTTTGACTTTTATATGACTAAATTAGCTTTGTTTGAACGCATTTCACTTTCATTTGATTTAAATAACTTTGTTTGAATGCGTTTGACTTTCATTTGATTCAAATAGCTTTATTTGAATGTGTTTGACATTCATTTGATACAATTAGCTTTGTTGAACGTATTTGATATTCATTTGATTAAAATAGCTTTGTTTGAATATGTTTGACTTTCATTTGATTCAATTAGGTTTAGTTGAATGTGTTTGACTTTCATTTGATTCAATTTGCTTTGTTGAATGTATTTGACTTTCAGTTGATTCAATTAGCTTTGTTTGAATGTGTTTGACTTTCACTTGATTCAATTAGCTTTGTAGAATGTATTTGACATTCATTTGATTTAATTAGCTTTGTTTGAACTATTTTGACTTTCATTTGATTCAAATTGCATTGTTTGAATGTGTTTCACTTTTATTTGATTCAATTAGCTTTGTAGAACGTATTTGACTTTCATTTGATTCAAATAGCTTTGTTTGAATGTGTTTGACTTTCATTTGATTCAATGAGCTTAGTAGAATGTATTTGACTTTTATTTGATTCAAATAGCTTTGTATGAATGTGTTTGACTTTCATTTTATTCAATTAGCTTTGTAGAATGTATTTGACTTTCACTTGGTTCGAAAGCTTTGTTTGAATGTGTTTGACTTTAATTTAATTCAATTAGCTTATTTTGAATGTGTTTGACTTTAATTTAATTCAATTAGCTTATTTTGAATGTGTTTGACTTTAATTTAATTCAATTAGCTTTGTAGAATGTATTTGACTTCCATTAGATTCAATTTGCTTTGTTTGAATGTGATTGACTTTTATATGATTCAATTTGCTTTGTAGAATGTATTTGACTTTCATTTGATTCATTTAGCTTTGTAGAATGTATTTGACTTTCATTTGAATTAAATAACTTTGTTTGAATGTGTTTGACTTTAATTTGACTCAAATAGCTTTATTTGATTGCGTTTGACTTTCATTTGATACAATTAGCTTTGTAGAACGTATTTGACTTTCATTTGATTCAAATAGCTTTGTTTGAATGTGTTTGACTTTCATTTGAGTCAAATAACTTCGTTTGACTGTGTTTGACTTTCATTTATTTCAATTTGCTTTGTAGAATGTATTTGACTTTCATTTTCTTCGAATAGCTTTGTTTGAATGTGTTTGACTTTCATTTGATTCAATTAGCTTTGTAGAATGTATTTGGAATTCATTTAATTAAAATAGCTTCATTTGAATGTGTTTGACTTTCATTAGATTCAATTAGCTTTGTTTGAATGTGTTTGACTTTCGTTTGATTCAAATAGCTTTGTTTGAATGTGTTTGACTTTGATTTAGATCAATTTGCTTTGTAGAATGTATTTGACTTTTATTTGATTTAATTAGCTTTGTTTGAATGTATTTGACTCTCATTTGATTCAAATAGCTTTGTTTGAATGTGTTTCACTTTCATTTGATTCAATTAGCTTTATAGAATGCATTTCACTTTCATTTGATTTAAATAGCTTTGTTTGAATGTGTTTGACTTTCATTTGATACAATTAGCTTTGTAGAATGTATTTGACTGTCATTTGATTCCAATAGCTTTGTTTGAATGTGTTTGACTTTCATTTGATTTAATTAGCTTAGTAGAATGTATTTGACTTTCATTTGATTCAAATAGCTTTGTTTGAATGTGTTTGACTTTCATTTGATTCAATTAGCTTTGTAGAATGTATTTGACTTTCACTTGATTCGAAAGCTTTGTTTGAATGTGTTTGACTTTCATTAAATTCAATTAGCTTATTTTGAATGTGTTTGACTTTAATTTAATTCAATTAGCTTTGTAGAATTTATTTGACTTCCATTTGATTCAATTAGCTTTGTTTGAATGTGTTTGACTTTTATATGATTCAATTAGCTTTGTAGAATGCATTTGACTTTTATTTGATTTAATTAGCTTTGTTTGAATGTGTTTGACTTTCATTTGATTCAATTAGCTTTGTAGAATGTATTTGACTTTCATTTGAATCAAATAACTTTGTTTGACTGTGTTTGACTTTCATTTGACTCAATTTGCTTTGTAGAATGTATTTGACTTTCATTTTCTTCAAATAGCTTTGTTTGAATGTGTTTGACTTTCGTTTGATTCAATTAGCTTTGTAGAATGTATTTGACATTCATTTAATTAAAATAGCTTTGTTTGAATGTGTTTGACTTTCATTTGATTCAATTAGCTTTGTTTGAATGTGTTTAACTTTCATTTGATTCAATTAGCTTTGTAGAATGTATTTGACTTTCATTTGATTCAAATAGCTTTGTTTGAATGTGTTTGACTTTCAATTGATTCAATTAGCTTTGTAGAATGTGTTTGACTGTCATTTGATTCAAATAGCTTTGTTTGAATGTGTTTGAATTTCATTTAGATCAATTTGCTTTGTAGAATGCATTTCACTTTCATTTGATTTATATAGCTTTGTTTGAATGTGTTTGACTTTTATCTAAATTAAAAAGGTTTTTTTGAATGTGTTTGACTTTTATTTGATTTAAAAGGCTTTGTTTGAATGTGTTTGACTTTCATTTGATTCAATTAGCTTTGTAGAATGTATTTTACTTTTATTTGATTTAATTAGTGTTGTTTGAATTTATTTGACTCTCATTTGATTCAAATAGCTTTGTTTGAATGTGTTTGACTTTCATTTGATTCAATTAGCTTTGTAGAATGTATTTGACTTTCATTTGATTCAAATAGCTTTTTTTGAATGTGTTTGACTTTCATTTGATTCAATTAGCTTTGTTTGAATGTGTTTGACTTTAATTTAATTCAATTAGCTTTGTAGAATGTATTAGACTTTTATTTGATTTAATTAGCTTTGTTTTAATGTATTTGACTCTCATTTGAATGTGTTTGACTTTCATTTGATTCAAATTAGCTTTGTAGAATGTATTTGACTTTCATTTGATTAAAATAGCTTTGTTTGAATGTGCTTGACTTTCATTTGATTCAATTAGCTTTGTTTGAATGTGTTTGACTTTCATTTGATTGAATTAGCTTTGTTGAATGTATTTGACTCTCATTTGATTCAATTAGCTATGTTTGAATGTGTTTGACTTTCATTTGATTCAATTAGCTTTGTAGAATGTATTTGACTCTCATTTGATTCAAATAGCTTAGTTTGAATGCGTTTAACTTTCATTTGATTCAATTAGATTTGTAGAATACATTTCACTTTCATTTAATTTAAACAACTTTGTTTGAATGTGTTTGAATTTCATTTGACTCAAATAGCTTTATTTGATTGCGTTTGACTTTCATTTGATATAATTAGCTTTGTAGAACGTATTTGACTTTCATTTGATTCAAATAGCTTTGTTTGAATGTGTTTGACTTTCATTTGATTCAATTAGCTTTGTAGAATGTATTTGACTTTCATTTTCTTCAAATAGCTTTGTTTGAATGTGTTTGACTTTCATTTGATTCAATTAGCTTTGTAGAATGTATTAGATATTCATTTAATTAAAATAGCTTTGTTTGAATGTGTTTGACTTTCATTTGATTCAATTAACTTTGTTTGAATGTGTTTGACTTTCATTTGATTCAATTAGCTTTGTAGAATGTATTTGACTTTCATTTGATTCAAATAGCTTTGTTTGAATGTGTTTGACTTTCAATTGATTCAATTAGCTTTGTTGAATGTATTTTACAGTCATTTGATTCAAATAGCTTTGTTTGAATTTCATTTAATTTAATTTGCTTTGTAGAATGCATTTCACTTTCATTTGATTTATATAGCTTTGTTTGAACGTGTTTGACTTTCATTTAAATTAAAAAGCTTTTTTTGAATGTGTTTGACTTTCATTTGATTTAAAAGACTTTGTTTGAATGTGTTTTACTTTCATTTGATTCAATTAGCTTTGTAGAATGTATTTTACTTTTATTTTATTTAATTAGCTTTGTTTGAATTTATTTGACTCTGATTTGATTCAAATAGCTTTGTTTGAATGTGTTTGACTTTCATTTGATTCAATTAGCTTTGTAGAATGTATTTGACTTTCATTTGATTCAAATAGCTTTATTTGAATGTGTTTGACTTTCATTTGATTCAATTATCTTTGTAGAATGTATTTGACTTTCATTTGATTCAAAATCTTTGTTTGAATGTGTTTGACTTTCATTTGATTCAATTAGCTTTGTTTGAATTTGTTTGACTTTAAATTAATTCAATTAGCTTTGTAGAATGTATTAGACTTTTATTTGATTTAATTAGCTTTGTTTTAATGTATTTGACTCTCATTTGATTCAAATAGCTTTGTTTGAATGTGTTTGACTTTCATTTGATTCAAATAGCTTTGTTTGAATGTGTTTGACTTTCATTTGATTCAATTAGCTTTGTAGAATGTATTTGACTTTCATTTGATTAAAATAGCTTTGTTTGAATGTGCTTGACTTTCATTTGATTCAATTAGCTATGTTTGAATGTGTTTGACTTTCATTTGATTGAATTAGCTTTGTTTGAATGTGTTTGACTTTTATATGATTCAATTAGCTTTGTAGAATGCATTTGACTTTTATTTGATTTAATTAGCTTTGTTTGAATGTGTTTGACTTTCATTTGATTCAATTAGCTTTGTAGAATGTATTTGACTTTCATTTGAATCAAATAACTTTGTTTGACTGTGTTTGACTTTCATTTGACTCAATTTGCTTTGTAGAATGTATTTGACTTTCATTTTCTTCAAATAGCTTTGTTTGAATGTGTTTGACTTTCGTTTGATTCAATTAGCTTTGTAGAATGTATTTGACATTCATTTAATTAAAATAGCTTTGTTTGAATGTGTTTGACTTTCATTTGATTCAATTAGCTTTGTTTGAATGTGTTTAACTTTCATTTGATTCAATTAGCTTTGTAGAATGTATTTGACTTTCATTTGATTCAAATAGCTTTGTTTGAATGTGTTTGACTTTCAATTGATTCAATTAGCTTTGTAGAATGTGTTTGACTGTCATTTGATTCAAATAGCTTTGTTTGAATGTGTTTGAATTTCATTTCGATCAATTTGCTTTGTAGAATGCATTTCACTTTCATTTGATTTATATAGCTTTGTTTGAATGTGTTTGACTTTTATCTAAATTAAAAAGGTTTTTTTTGAATGTGTTTGACTTTCATTTGATTTAAAAGGCTTTGTTTGAATGTGTTTCACTTTCATTTGATTCAATTAGCTTTGTAGAATGTATTTTACTTTTATTTGATTTAATTAGTGTTGTTTGAATTTATTTGACTCTCATTTGATTCAAATAGCTTTGTTTGAATGTGTTTGACTTTCATTTGATTCAATTAGCTTTGTTTGAATGTGTTTTACTTTTATTTGATTCAATTAGCTTTGTAGAATGTATTTGACTTTCATTTGATTAAAATAGCTTTGTTAGAATGTGCTTGACTTTCATTTGATTTAATTAGCTTTGTTTGAATGTGTTTGACTTTCATTTGATTCAATTAGCTTTGTTTGAATGTGTTTGACTTTAATTTAATTCAATTAGCTTTGTAGAATGTATTAGACTTTTATTTGATTTAATTAGCTTTGTTTTAATGTATTTGACTCTCATTTGAATGTGTTTGACTTTCATTTGATTCAAATTAGCTTTGTAGAATGTATTTGAATTTCATTTGATTAAAATAGCTTTGTTTGAATGTGCTTGACTTTCATTTGATTCAATTAGCTTTGTTTGAATGTGTTTGACTTTCATTTGATTGAATTAGCTTTGTTGAATGTATTTGACTCTCATTTGATTCAATTAGCTATGTTTGAATGTGTTTGACTTTCATTTGATTCAATTAGCTTTGTAGAATGTATTTGACTCTCATTTGATTCAAATAGCTTAGTTTGAATGCGTTTAACTTTCATTTGATTCAATTAGCTTTGTAGAATACATTTCACTTTCATTTAATTTAAACAACTTTGTTTGAATGTGTTTGAATTTCATTTGACTCAAATAGCTTTATTTGATTGCGTTTGACTTTCATTTGATATAATTAGCTTTGTAGAACGTATTTGACTTTCATTTGATTCAAATAGCTTTGTTTTAATGTGTTTGACTTTCATTTGATTCAATTAGCTTTGTAGAATGTATTTGACTTTCATTTTCTTCAAATAGCTTTGTTTGAATGTGTTTGACTTTCATTTGATTCAATTAGCTTTGTAGAATGTATTAGATATTCATTTAATTAAAATAGCTTTGTTTGAATGTGTTTGACTTTCATTTGATTCAATTAACTTTGTTTGAATGTGTTTGACTTTCATTTGATTCCATTAGCTTTGTAGAATGTATTTGACTTTCATTTGATTCAAATAGCTTTGTTTGAATGTGTTTGACTTTCAATTGATTCAATTAGCTTTGTAGAATGTATTTTACAGTCATTTGATTCAAATAGCTTTGTTTGAATTTCATTTAATTTAATTTGCTTTGTAGAATGCATTTCACTTTCATTTGATTTATATAGCTTTGTTTGAATGTGTTTGACTTTCATTTAAATTAAAAAGCTTTTTTTGAATGTGTTTGACTTTCATTTGATTTAAAAGACTTTGTTTGAATGTGTTTTACTTTCATTTGATTCAATTAGCTTTGTAGAATGTATTTTACTTTTATTTTATTTAATTAGCTTTGTTTGAATTTATTTGACTCTGATTTGATTCAAATAGCTTTGTTTGAATGTGTTTGACTTTCATTTGATTCAATTAGCTTTGTAAAATGTATTTCACTTTTATTTGATTCAAATAGCTTTATTTGAATGTGTTTGACTTTCATTTGATTCAATTATCTTTGTAGAATGTATTTGACTTTCATTTGATTCAAAATCTTTGTTTGAATGTGTTTGACTTTCATTTGATTCAATTAGCTTTGTTTGAATTTGTCTGACTTTAAATTAATTCAATTAGCTTTGTAGAATGTATTAGACTTTTATTTGATTTAATTAGCTTTGTTTTAATGTATTTGACTCTCATTTGATTCAAATAGCTTTGTTTGAATGTGTTTGACTTTCATTTGATTCAAATAGCTTTGTTTGAATGTGTTTGACTTTCATTTGATTCAATTAGCTTTGTAGAATGTATTTGACTTTCATTTGATTAAAATAGCTTTGTTTGAATGTGCTTGACTTTCATTTGATTCAATTAGCTTTGTTTGAATGTGTTTGACTTTCATTTGATTGAATTAGCTTTGTTGAATGTATTTGACTCTCATTTGATTCAATTAGCTATGTTTGAATGTGAATGACTTTCATTTGATTCAATTAGCTTTGTAGAATGTATTTGACTCTCATTTGATTCAAATAGCTTTGTTTGAATGCGTTTAACTTTCATTTGATTCAATTAGCTTTGTAGAATACATTTCACTTTCATTTAATTTAAACAACTTTGTTTGAATGTGTTTGAATTTCATTTGACTCAAATAGCTTTATTTGATTGCGTTTGACTTTCATTTGATATAATTAGCTTTGTAGAACGTATTTGACTTTCATTTGATTCAAATAGCTTTGTATGAATGTGTTTGACTTTCATTTGATTCAATTAGCTTTGTAGAATGTATTTGACTTTCATTTGATTCAAATAGCTTTATTTGAATGTGTTTGACTTTAATTTAATTCAATTAGCTTTGTTGAATGTATTTGACTTCCATTTGATTCAATTAGCTTTGTTTGAATGTGTTTGACTTTTATATGATTCAATTTGCTTTGTAGAATGTATTTGACTTTTATTTGATTTAATTAGCTTTGTTTGAATGGGTTTGACATTAATTTAATTCAATTAGCTTTGTAGAATGTATTAGACTTTTATTTGATTTAATTAGCTTTGTTTGAATGTATTTGACGCTCATTTGATTTAAATAGCTTTGTTTGAATATGTTTGACTTTCATTTGATTCAAATAGCTTTGTTTGAATGTGTTTCACATTCATTTGATTCAATTAGCTTTGTAGAACGTATTTGACTTTCATTTGATTCAAATAGCTTTGTTTGAATGTGTTTGACTTTCATTTGATTCAATGAGCTTAGTAGAATGTATTTGACTTTTATTTGATTCAAATAGCTTTGTATGAATGTGTTTGACTTTCATTTGATTCAATTAGCTTTGTAGAATGTATTTGACTTCTACTTAGTTCGAAAGCTTTGTTTGAATGTGTTTGACTTTTATTTAATTCAATTAGCTTATTTTGAATGTGTTTGACTTTAATTTAATTCAATTAGCTTATTTTGAATGTGTTTGACTTTAATTTAATTCAATTAGCTTTGTTGAATGTATTTGACTTCCATTTGATTCAATTAGCTTTGTTTGAATGTGTTCGACTTTTATATGATTCAATTTGCTTTGTAAAATGTATTTGACTTTTCTTTGATTTAATTAGCTTTGTTTGAATGTGATTGACTTTCATTTGATTCAATTAGCTTTGTAGAATGTATTTGACTTTCATTTGAATCAAATAACTTTGTTTGAATGTGTTTGACTTTAATTTGACTCAAATAGCTTTATTTGATTGCGTTTGACTTTCATTTGATACAATTAGCTTTGTAGAACGTATTTGACTTTCATTTGATTCAAATAGCTTTGTTTGAATGTGTTTGACTTTCATTTGATTCAATTAGCTTTGTAGAATGTATTTGACTTTCCTTTGAGTCAAATAACTTTGTTTGACTGTGTTTGATTTTCATTTGTTTCAATTTGCTTTGTAGAATGTATTTGACTTTCATTTTCTTCAAATAGCTTTGTTTGAATGTGTTTGACTTTCATTTGATTCAATTAGCTTTGTAGAATGTATTTGACATTTATTTTATTAAAATAGCTTTGTTTGAATGTGTTTGACTTTCATTTGATTCAATTAGCTTTGTTTGAATGTGTTTGACTTTCATTTGATTCAAATAGCTTTGTTTGAATGTGTTTGACTTTCATTTGATTCAATTAGCTTTGTAAAATGTATTTGACTTTTATTTGATTTAATTAGCTTTGTTTGAATGTATTTGACTCTCATTTGATTCAAATAGCTTTGTTTGAATGTGTTTCACTTTCATTTGATTCAATTAGCTTTGTAGAATGCATTTCACTTTCATTTGATTCAAATAGCTTTGTTTGAATGTGTTTGACTTTCATTTGATACAATTAGCTTTGTAGAACGTATTTGACTGTCATTTGATTCAAATAGCTTTGTTTGAATGTGTTTGACTTTCATTTGATTCAATTAGCTTAGTAGAATGTATTTGACTTTCATTTGATTCAAATAGCTTTGTATGAATGTGTTTGACTTTCATTTGATTCAATTAGCTTTGTAGAATGTATTTGACTTTTACTTAGTTCGGAAGCTTTGTTTGAATGTGTTTGACTTTTATTTAATTCAATTAGCTTATTTTGAATGTGTTTGACTTTAATTTAATTCAATTAGCTTATTTTGAATGTGTTTGACTTTAATTTAATTCAATTAGCTTTGTTGAATGTATTTGACTTCCATTTGATTCAATTAGCTTTGTTTGAATGTGTTCGACTTTTATATGATTCAATTTGCTTTGTAAAATGTATTTGACTTTTCTTTGATTTAATTAGCTTTGTTTGAATGTGATTGACTTTCATTTGATTCAATTAGCTTTGTAGAATGTATTTGACTTTCATTTGAATCAAATAACTTTGTTTGAATGTGTTTGACTTTAATTTGACTCAAATAGCTTTATTTGATTGCGTTTGACTTTCATTTGATACAATTAGCTTTGTAGAACGTATTTGACTTTCATTTGATTCAAATAGCTTTGTTTGAATGTGTTTGACTTTCATTTGATTCAATTAGCTTTGTAGAATGTATTTGACTTTCCTTTGAGTGAAATAACTTTGTTTGACTGTGTTTGATTTTCATTTGTTTCAATTTGCTTTGTAGAATGTATTTGACTTTCATTTTCTTCAAATAGCTTTGTTTGAATGTGTTTGACTTTCATTTGATTCAATTAGCTTTGTAGAATGTATTTGACATTCATTTTATTAAAATAGCTTTATTTGAATGTGTTTGACTTTCATTTGATTCAATTAGCTTTGTTTGAATGTGTTTGACTTTCATTTGATTCAAATAGCTTTGTTTGAATGTGTTTGACTTTCATTTGATTCAATTAGCTTTGTAAAATGTATTTGACTTTTATTTGATTTAATTAGCTTTGTTTGAATGTATTTGACTCTCATTTGATTCAAATAGCTTTGTTTGAATGTGTTTCACTTTCATTTGATTCAATTAGCTTTGTAGAATGCATTTCACTTTCATTTGATTCAAATAGCTTTGTTTGAATGTGTTTGACTTTCATTTGATACAATTAGCTTTGTAGAACGTATTTGACTGTCATTTGATTCAAATAGCTTTGTTTGAATGTGTTTGACTTTCATTTGATTCAATTAGCTTAGTAGAATGTATTTGACTTTCATTTGATTCAAATAGCTTTGTATGAATGTGTTTGACTTTCATTTGATTCAATTAGCTTTGTAGAATGTATTTGACTTTTACTTAGTTCGGAAGCTTTGTTTGAATGTGTTTTGACTTTTATTTAATTCAATTAGCTTATTTTGAATGTGTTTGACTTTAATTTAATTCAATTAGCTTATTTTGAATGTGTTTGACTTTAATTTAATTCAATTAGCTTTGTTGAATGTATTTGACTTCCATTTGATTCAATTAGCTTTGTTTGAATGTGTTTGACTTTTATATGATTCAATTTGCTTTGTAGAATGTATTTGACTTTTATTTGATTTAATTAGCTTTATTTGAATGTGTTTGACTTTCATTTGATTCAATTAGCTTTGTAGAATGTATTTGACTTTCATTTGAATCAAATAACTTTGTTTGAATGTGTTTTACTTTAATTTGACTCAAATAGCTTTATTTGATTGCGTTTGACTTTCATTTGATACAATTAGCTTTGTAGAACGTATTTGACTTTCATTTGATTCAAATAGCTTTGTTTGAATGTGTTTGACTTTCATTTGATTCAATGAGCTTAGTAGAATGTATTTGACTTTTATTTGATTCAAATAGCTTTGTTTGAATGTGTTTGACTTTCATTTGATTCAATTAGCTTTGTAAAATGTATTTGACTTTTATTTGATTTAATTAGCTTTGTTTGAATGTATTTGACTCTTATTTGATTCAAATAGCATTGTTTGAATGTGTTTCACTTTCATTTGATTCAATTAGCTTTGTAGATTGCATTTCACTTTCATTTGATTCAAATAGCTTTGTCTGAATGTGTTTGACTTTCATTTGATACAATTAGCTTTGTAGAATGTATTTGACTGTCATTTGATTCAAATAGCTTTGTTTGAATGTGTTTGACTTTCATTTGATTCAATTAGCTTAGTAGAATGTATTTGACTTTCATTTGATTCAAATAGATTTGTTTTAATGTGTTTGACTTTCATTTGATTCAATTAGCTTTGTAGAATGTATTTGACTTTCACTTGATTCGAAAGCTTTGTTTGAATGTGTTTGACTTTCATTAAATTCAATTAGCTTATTTTGAATATGTTTGGCTTTAATTTAATTCAATTAGCTTTGTAGAATGTATTTGACTTCCATTTGATTCAATTAGCTTTGTTTGAATGTGTTTGACTTTTATATAATTCAATTAGCTTTGTAGAATGTATTTGACTTTTATTTGATTTAATTAGCTTTGTTTGAATGTGTTTGACTTTCATTTGATTCAATTAGCTTTGTAGAATGTATTTGACTTTCATTTGAATTAAATGACTTTGTTTGACTGTGTTTGACTTTCATTTGATTCAATTTGCTTTGTAGAATGTATTTGCCTTTCATTTTCTTCAAATAGCTTTGTTTGAATGTGTTTGACTTTCATTTGATTCAATTAGCATTGTAGAATGTATTTGACATTCATTTAATTAAAATAGCTTTGTTTGAATGTGTTTGACTTTCATTTGATTCAATTAGCTTTGTTTGAATGTGTTTGACTTTCATTTGATTCAATTTGCTTTGTTGAATGTATTTGACTTTCATTTGATTCAAATAGCTTTGTTTGAATGTGTTTGACTTTCAATTGATTCAATTAGCTTTGTAGAATGTGTTTGATTGTCATTTGATTCAAATAGCTTTGTTTGAATGTGTTTGAATTTCATTTAGATCAATAAGCTTTGTAGAATGCATTTCACTTTCATTTGATTTATATAGATTTGTTTGAATGTGTTTGACTTTCATTTAAATAAAAAAGCTTTTTTTGAATGTGTTTAACTTTCATTTGATTTAAAAGGCTTTGTTTGAATGTGTTTGACTTTCATTTGATTCAATTAGCTTTGTAGAATGTATTTTACCTTTATTTGATTTAATTAGTGTTGTTTGAATTTATTTGACTCTCATTTGATTCAAATAGCTTTGTTTGAATGTGTTTGAATTTCATTTGATTCAATTAGCTTTGTAGAATGTATTTGACTTTCATTTGATTAAAATAGCTTTGTTTGAATGTGCTTGACTTTCATTTGATTCAATTAGCTTTGTTTGAATGTGTTTGACTTTCATTTGATTGAATTAGCTTTGTTGAATGTATTTGACTCTCATTTGATTCAATTAGCTATGTTTGAATGTGAATGACTTTCATTTGATTCAATTAGCTTTGTAGAATGTATTTGACTCTCATTTGATTCAAATAGCTTTGTTTGAATGCGTTTAACTTTCATTTGATTCAATTAGCTTTGTAGAATACATTTCACTTTCATTTAATTTAAACAACTTTGTTTGAATGTGTTTGAATTTCATTTGACTCAAATAGCTTTATTTGATTGTGTTTGACTTTCATTTGATATAATTAGCTTTGTAGAACATATTTGACTTTCATTTGATTCAAATAGCTTTGTTTGAATGTGTTTGACTTTCATTTGATTCAATTAGCTTTGTAGAATGTATTTGACTTTCGTTTGAGTCAAATAACTTTGTTTGACTGTGTTTGACTTTCATTTGTTTCAATTTGCTTTGTAGAATGTATTTGACTTTTATTTTCTTCAAATAGCTTTGTTTGAATGTGTTTGCCTTTCATTTGATTCAATTAGCTTTGTAGAATGTATTAGACATTCATTTAATTAAAATAGGTTTGTTTGAATGTGTTTGACTTTCATTTGATTCAATTAACTTTGTTTGAATGTGTTTGACTTTCATTTGATTCAATTAGCTTTGTAGAATGTATTTGACTTTCATTTGATTCAAATAGCTTTGTTTGAATGTGTTTGACTTTCAATTGATTCAATTAGCTTTGTAGAATGTATTTTACAGTCATTTGATTCAAATAGCTTTGTTTCAATGTGTTTGAATTTCATTTAATTCAATTTTCTTTGTAGAATGCATTTCACTTTCATTTTATTTATATAGTTTTGTTTGAATGGGTTTGACTTTCATTTAAATTAAAAAGCTTTTTTTTGAATGTGTTTGACTTTCATTTGATTTAAAAGACTTTGTTTGAATGTGTTTTACTTTCATTTGATTAAATTAGCTTTGTAGAATGTATTTTACTTTTATTTTATTTAATTAGCTTTGTTTGAATTTATTTGACTCTGATTTGATTCTAATAGCTTTGTTTGAATGTGTTTGACTTTCATTTGATTCAATTAGCTTTGTAGAATGTATTTGACTTTCATTTGATTCAAATAGCTTTATTTGAATGTGTTTGACTTTAATTTAATTCAATTAGCTTTGTTGAATGTATTTGACTTCCATTTGATTCAATTAGCTTTGTTTGAATGTGTTTGACTTTTATATGATTCAATTTGCTTTGTAGAATGTATTTGACTTTTATTTGATTTAATTAGCTTTGTTTGAATGTGTTTGATATTAATTTAATTCAATTAGCTTTGTAGAATGTATTAGACTTTTATTTGATTTAATTAGCTTTGTTTGAATGTATTTGACTCTCATTTGATTTAAATAGCTTTGTTTGAATGTGTTTGACTTTCATTTGATTCAAATAGCTTTGATTGAATGTGTTTCACTTTCTTTTGATTCAATTAGCTTTGTAGAACGTATTTGACTTTCATTTGATTCAAATAGCTTTGTTTGAATGTGTTTGACTTTCATTTGATTCAATGAGCTTAGTAGAATGTATTTGACTTTTATTTGATTCAAATAGCTTTGTATGAATGTGTTTGACTTTCATTTGATTCAATTAGCTTTGTAGAATGTATTTGACTTTTACTTAGTTCGGAAGCTTTGTTTGAATGTGTTTGACTTTTATTTAATTCAATTAGCTTATTTTGAATGTGTTTGACTTTAATTTAATTCAATTAGCTTATTTTGAATGTGTTTGACTTTAATTTAATTCAATTAGCTTTGTTGAATGTATTTGACTTCCATTTGATTCAATTAGCTTTATTTGAATGTGTTCGACTTTTATATGATTCAATTTGCTTTGTGGAATGTATTTGACTTTTATTTGATTTAATTAGCTTTGTTTGAATGTGTTTGACTTTCATTTGATTCAATTAGCTTTGTAGAATGTATTTGACTTTCATTTGAATCAAATAACTTTGTTTGAATGTGTTTGACTTTAATTTGACTCAAATAGCTTTATTTGATTGCGTTTGACTTTCATTTGATACAATTAGCTTTGTAGAACGTATTTGACTTTCATTTGATTCAAATAGCTTTGTTTGAATGTGTTTGACTTTCATTTGATTCAATTAGCATTGTAGAATGTATTAGACTTTCCTTTGAGTTAAATAACTTTGTTTGGTTGTGTTTGATTTTCATTTGTTTCAATTTGCTTTGTAGAATGTATTTGACTTTCATTTTCTTCAAATAGCTTTGTTTGAATGTGTTTGACTTTCATTTGATTTAATTAGCTTTGTAGAATGTATTTGACATTCATTTTATTAAAATAGCTTCGTTTGAAAGTGTTTGACTTTCATTTGATTCAATTAGCTTTGTTTGAATGTGTTTGACTTTCATTTGATTCAAATAGCTTTGTTTGAATGTGTTTGACTTTCATTTGATTCAATTAGCTTTGTAAAATGTATTTGACTTTTATTTGATTTAATTAGCTTTGTTTGAATGTATTTGACTCTCATTTGATTCAAATAGCTTTGTTTGAATGTGTTTCACTTTCATTTGATTCAATTAGCTTTGTAGAATGCATTTCACTTTCATTTGATTCAAATAGCTTTGTTTGAATGTGTTTGACTTTCATTTGATACAATTAGCTTTGTAGAACGTATTTGACTGTCATTTGATTCAAATAGCTTTGTTTGAATGTGTTTGACTTTCATTTGATTCAATTAGCTTAGTAGAATGTATTTGACTTTCATTTGATTCAAATAGCTTTGTATGAATGTGTTTAACTTTCATTTGATTCAAACAGCTTTGTAGAATGTATTTGACTTTTACTTAGTTCGGAAGCTTTGTTTGAATGTGTTTGACTTTTATTTAATTCAATTAGCTTATTTTGAATGTGTTTGACTTGAATTTAATTCAATTAGCTTATTTTGAATGTGTTTGACTTTAATTTAATTCAATTAGCTTTGTTGAATGTATTTGACTTCCATTTGATTCAATTAGCTTTGTTTGAATGTGTTTGACTTTTATATGATTCAATTTGCTTTGTAGAATGTATTTGACTTTTATTTGATTTAATTAGCTTTATTTGAATGTGTTTGACTTTCATTTGATTCAATTAGCTTTGTAGAATGTATTTGACTTTCATTTGAATCAAATAAGTTTGTTTGAATGTGTTTGACTTTAATTTGACTCAAATAGCTTTATTTGATTGCGTTTGACTTTCATTTGATACAATTAGCTTTGTAGAACGTATTTGACTTTCATTTGATTCAAATAGCTTTGTTTGAATGTGTTTGACTTTCATTTGATTCAATGAGCTTAGTAGAATGTATCTGACTTTTATTTGATTCAAATAGCTTTGTTTGAATGTGTTTGACTTTCATTTGATTCAATTAGCTTTGTAAAATGTATTTGACTTTTATTTGATTTAATTAGCTTTGTTTGAATGTATTTGACTCTTATTTGATTCAAATAGCTTTGTTTGAATGTGTTTCACTTTCATTTGATTCAATTAGCTTTGTAGATTGCATTTCACTTTCATTTGATTCAAATAGCTTTGTTTGAATGTGTTTGACTTTCATTTGATACAATTAGCTTTGTAGAATGTATTTGACTGTCATTTGATTCAAATAGCTTTGTTTGAATGTGTTTGACTTTCATTTGATTCAATTAGCTTAGTAGAATGTATTTGACTTTCATTTGATTCAAATAGCTTTGTTTTAATGTGTTTGACTTTCATTTGATTCAATTAGCTTTGTAGAATGTATTTGACTTTCACTTGATTCGAAAGCTTTGTTTGAATGTGTTTGACTTTCATTAAATTCAATTAGCTTATTTTGAATATGTTTGGCTTTAATTTAATTCAATTAGCTTTGTAGAATGTATTTGACTTCCATTTGATTCAATTAGCTTTGTTTGAATGTGTTTGACTTTTATATAATTCAATTAGCTTTGTAGAATGTATTTGACTTTTATTTGATTTAATTAGCTTTGTTTGAATGTGTTTGACTTTCATTTGATTCAATTAGCTTTGTAGAATGTATTTGACTTTCATTCGAATTAAATGACTTTGTTTGACTATGTTTGACTTTTATTTGATTCAATTTGCTTTGTAGAATGTATTTGACTTTCATTTTCTTCAAATAGCTTTGTTTGAATGTGTTTGACTTTCATTTGATTCAATTAGCATTGTAGAATGTATTTGACATTCATTTAATTAAAATAGCTTTGTTTGAATGTGTTTGACTTTCATTTGATTCAATTAGCTTTGTTTGAATGTGTTTGACTTTCATTTGATTCAATTTGCTTTGTTGAATGTATTTGACTTTCATTTGATTCAAATAGCTTTGTTTGAATGTTTTTGACTTTCAATTGATTCAATTAGCTTTGTAGAATGTGTTTGATTGTCATTTGATTCAAATAGCTTTGTTTGAATGTGTTTGAATTTCATTTAGATCAATAAGCTTTGTAGAATGCATTTCACTTTCATTTGATTTATATAGATTTGTTTGAATGTGTTTGACTTTCATTTAAATAAAAAAGCTTTTTTTTGAATGTGTTTGACTTTCATTTGATTTAAAAGGCTTTGTTTGAATGTGTTTGACTTTCATTTGATTCAATTAGCTTTGTAGAATGTATTTTACCTTTATTTGATTTAATTAGTGTTGTTTGAATTTATTTGACTCTCATTTGATTCAAATAGCTTTGTTTGAATGTGTTTGACTTTCATTTGATTCAATTAGCTTTGTAGAATGTATTTGACTTTCATTTGATTAAAATAGCTTTGTTTGAATGTGCTTGACTTTCATTTGATTCAATTAGCTTTGTTTGAATGTGTTTGACTTTCATTTGATTGAATTAGCTTTGTTGAATGTATTTGACTCTCATTTGATTCAATTAGCTATGTTTGAATGTGAATGACTTTCATTTGATTCAATAAGCTTTGTAGAATGTATTTGACTCTCATTTGATTCAAATAGCTTTGTTTGAATGCGTTTAACTTTCATTTGATTCAATTAGCTTTGTAGAATACATTTCACTTTCATTTAATTTAAACAACTTTGTTTGAATGTGTTTGAATTTCATTTGACTCAAATAGCTTTATTTGATTGCGTTTGACTTTCATTTTATATAATTAGCTTTGTAGAACATATTTGACTTTCATTTGATTCAAATAGCTTTGTTTGAATGTGTTTGACTTTCATTTGATTCAATTAGCTTTGTAGAATGTATTTGACTTTCGTTTGAGTCAAATAACTTTGTTTGACTGTGTTTGACTTTCATTTGTTTCAATTTGCTTTGTAGAATGTATTTGACTTTTATTTTCTTCAAATAGCTTTGTTTGAATGTGTTTGCCTTTCATTTGATTCAATTAGCTTTGTAGAATGTATTAGACATTCATTTAATTAAAATAGGTTTGTTTGAATGTGTTTGACTTTCATTTGATTCAATTAACTTTGTTTGAATGTGTTTGACTTTCATTTGATTCAATTAGCTTAGTAGAATGTATTTGACTTTCATTTGATTCAAATAGCTTTGTTTCAATGTGTTTGACTTTCATTTGATTCAATTAGCTTTGTAGAATGTATTTGACTTTCACTTGATTCGAAAGCTTTGTTTGAATGTGTTTGACTTTCATTAAATTCAATTAGCTTATTTTGAATATGTTTGGCTTTAATTTAATTCAATTAGCTTTGTAGAATGTATTTGACTTCCATTTGATTCAATTAGCTTTGTCTGAATGTGTTTGACTTTTATATAATTCAATTAGCTTTGTAGAATGTATTTGACTTTTATTTGATTTAATTAGCTTTGTTTGAATGTGTTTGACTTTCATTTGATTCAATTAGCTTTGTAGAATGTATTTGACTTTCATTTGAATTAAATAACTTTGTTTGACTGTGTTTGACTTTCATTTGATTCAATTTGCTTTGTAGAATGTATTTGACTTTCATTTTCTTCAAATAGCTTTGTTTGAATGTGTTTGACTTTCATTTGATTCAATTAGCATTGTAGAATGTATTTGACATTCATTTAATTAAAATAGCTTTGTTTGAATGTGTTTGACTTTCATTTGATTCAATTAGCTTTGTTTGAATGTGTTTGACTTTCATTTGATTCAATTTGCTTTGTTGAATGTATTTGACTTTCATTTGATTCAAATAGCTTTGTTTGAATGTGTTTGACTTTCAATTGATTCAATTAGCTTTGTAGAATGTGTTTGATTGTCATTTGATTCAAATAGCTTTGTTTGAATGTGTTTGAATTTCATTTAGATCAATAAGCTTTGTAGAATGCATTTCACTTTCATTTGATTTATATAGATTTGTTTGAATGTGTTTGACTTTCATTTAAATAAAAAAGCTTTTTTGAATGTGTTTGACTTTCATTTGATTTAAAAGGCTTTGTTTGAATGTGTTTGACTTTCATTTGATTCAATTAGCTTTGTAGAATGTATTTTACCTTTATTTGATTTAATTAGTGTTGTTTGAATTTATTTGACTCTCATTTGATTCAAATAGCTTTGTTTGAATGTGTTTGACTTTCATTTGATTCAATTAGCTTTGTAGAATGTATTTGACTTTCATTTGATTCAAATAGCTTTATTTGAATGTGTTTGACTTTCATTTGATTCAATTAGCTTTGTAGAACGTATTTGACTTTCATTTGATTCGAAAGCTTTGTTTGAATGTGTTTGACTGTCATCTGATTCAAATAGCTTTGTTTGAATGTGTTTGACTTTCATTTGATTCAATTAGCTTAGTAGAATGTATTTGACTTTCATTTGATTCAAATAGCTTTGTTTGAATGTGTTTGACTTTCATTTGATTCAATTAGCTTTGTAGAATGTATTTGACTTTCACTTGACTCGAAAGCTTTGTTTGAATGGGTTTGACTTTCATTAAATTCAATTAGCTTATTTTGAATGTGTTTGACTTTAATTTAATTCAATTAGCTTTGTAGAATTTATTTGACTTCCATTTGATTCAATTAACTTTGTTTGAATGTGTTTGACTTTTATATGATTCAATTAGCTTTGTAGAATGCATTTGACTTTTATTTGATTTAAATAGCTTTGTTTGAATGTGTTTGACTTTCATTTGATTCAATTAGCTTTGTAGAATGTATTTGACTTTCATTTGAATCAAATAACTTTGTTTGACTTTTATTTGATTCAATTTGCTTTGTAGAATGTATTTGACTTTCATTTTCTTCAAATAGCTTTGTTTAAATGTGTTTCACTTTCATTTGATTCAATTAGCTTTGTAGAATGTATTTGACATTCATTTAATTAAAATAGCTTTGTTTGAATGTGTTTGACTTTCATTTGATTCAATTAGCTTTGTTTGAATGTGTTTGACTTTCATTTGATTCAATTAGCTTTGTAGAATGTATTTGACTTTCATTTGATTCAAATAGCTTTGTTTGAATGTGTTTGACTTTCAATTGATTCAATTAGCTTTGTAGAATGTGTTTGATTGTCATTTGATTCAAATAGCTTTGTTGAATGTGTTTGAATTTCATTTAGATCAATTTGCTTTGTAGAATGCATTTCACTTTCATTTGATTTATATAGCTTTGTTTGAATGTGTTTGACTTTCATTTAAATAAAAAAGCTTTTTTTGAATGTGTTTGACTTTTATTTGATTTAAAAGGCTTTGTTTGAATGTGTTTGACTTTCATTTGATTCAATTAGCTTTGTAGAATGTATTTTACTTTTATTTGATTTAATTAGTGTTGTTTGAATTAATTTGACTCTCATTTGATTCAAATAGCTTTGTTTGAATGTGTTTGACTTTCATTTGATCAAATTAGCTTTGTAGAATGTATTTGACTTTCTTTTGATTCAAATAGCTTTATTTGAGTGTGTTTTGACTTTCATTTGATTCAATTAGCTTTGTAGAATGTATTTGACTTTCATTTGATTCAAAATCTTTGTTTGAATGTGTTTGACTTTCATTTGATTCAATTAGCTTTGTTTGAATGTGTTTGACTTTAATTTTAATTCAATTAGCTTTGTAGAATTTATTTGACTTCCATTTGATTCAATTAGCTTTGTTTGAATGTGTTTGACTTTTATATGATTCAATTAGCTTTGTAGAATGCATTTGACTTTTATTTGATTTAAATAGCTTTGTTTGAATGTGTTTGACTTTCATTTGATTCAATTAGCTTTGTAGAATGTATTTGACTTTCATTTGAATCAAATAAGTTTGTTTGACTTTTATTTGATTCAATTTGCTTTGTAGAATGTATTTTGACTTTCATTTTCTTCAAATAGCTTTGTTTGAATGTGTTTCACTTTCATTTGATTCAATTAGCTTTGTAGAATGTATTTGACATTCATTTAATTAAAATAGCTTTGTTTGAATGTGTTTGACTTTCATTTGATTCAATTAGCTTTGTTTGAATGTGTTTGACTTTCATTTGATTCAATTAGCTTTGTAGAATGTATTTGACTTTCATTTGATTCAAATAGCTTTGTTTGAATGTGTTTGACTTTTAATTGATTCAATTAGCTTTGTAGAATGTGTTTGATTGTCATTTGATTCAAATAGCTTTGTTTTGAATGTGTTTGAATTTCATTTAGATAAATTTGCTTTGTAGAATGCATTTCACTTTCATTTGATTTATATAGCTTTGTTTGAATGTGTTTGACTTTCATTTAAATAAAAAAAGCTTTTTTGAATGTGTTTTGACTTTCATTTGATTTAAAAGGCTTTGTTTGAATGTGTTTGACTTTCATTTGATTCAATTAGCTTTGTAGAATGTATTTTACTTTTATTTGATTTAAATTCGTGTTGTTTGAATTTATTTGACTCTCATTTTGATTCAAATAGCTTTGTTTGAATGTGTTTGACTTTCATTTGATCAAATTAGCTTTGTAGAATGTATTTGACTTTCTTTTTGATTCAAATAGCTTTTTTTTGAATGTGTTTGACTTTCATTTGATTCAATTAGCTTTGTAGAATGTATTTGACTTTCATTTGATTCAAAATCTTTGTTTGAATGTGTTTGACTTTCATTTGATTCAATTAGCTTTGTTTGAATGTGTTTGACTTTAATTTAATTCAATTAGCTTTGTAAAATGTATTAGACTTTTATTTGATTTAATTAGCTTTGTTTTAATGTATTTGACTCTCATTTGATTCAAATAGCTTTGTTTGAATGTGTTTGACTTTCATTTAATTCAAATAGCTTTGTTTGAATGTGTTTGACTTTCATTTGATTCAATTCGCTTAGTAGAATGTATTTGACTTTCATTTGATTCAAATAGCTTTGTTTTAATGTGTTTGACTTTCATTTGATTCAATTAGCTTTGTAGAATGTATTTGACTTTCACTTTATTCGAAAGCTTTATTTGAATGTGTTTGACTTTCATTAAATTCAATTAGCTTATTTTGAATGTGTTTGACTTTAATTTAATTCAATTAGCTTTGTAGAATGTATTTGACTTCCAATTGATTTAATTAGCTTTGTTTGAATGTGTTTGACTTTTATATGATTCAATTAGCTTTGTAGAATGTATTTGACTTTTATTTGATTTAATTAGGTTTGTTTGAATGTGTTTGACTTTCATTTGATTCAATTAGCTTTGTAGAATGTATTTGACTTTCATTTGAATCAAATAATTTTGTTTGACTTTTATTTGATTCAATTTGCTTTGTAGAATGTATTTGAATTTCATTTTCTTCAAATAGCTTTGATTGAATGTGTTTCACTTTCATTTGATTCAATTAGCTTTGTAGAATGTATTTGACATTCATTTAATTAAAATAGCTTTGTTTGAATGTGTTTGACTTTCATTTGATTCAATTAGCTTTGTTTGAATGTGTTTGACTTTCATTTGATTCAATTAGCTTTGTAGAATGTATTTGACTTTCATTTGATTCAAATAGCTTTTTTGAATGTGTTTTGACTTTCAATTGATTCAATTAGCTTTGTAGAATGTGTTTGATTGTCATTTGATTCAAATAGCTTTGTTTGAATGTGTTTGAATTTCATTTAGATCAATTTGCTTTGTAGAATGCATTTCACTTTCATTTGATTTATATAGCTTTGTTTGAATGTGTTTGACTTTCATTTAAATAAAAAAGCTTTTTTTGAATGTGTTTGACTTTCATTTGATTTAAAAAGGCTTTTTGTTTGAATGTGTTTGACTTTCATTTGATTCAATTAGCTTTGTAGAATGTATTTTACTTTTATTTGATTTAATTAGTGTTGTTTTGAATTTATTTGACTCTCATTTGATTCAAATAGCTTTGTTTGAATGTGTTTGACTTTCATTTGATCCAATTAGCTTTGTAGAATGTATTTGACTTTCATTTGATTCAAATAGCTTTATTGAATGTGTTTGACTTTCATTTGATTCAATTAGCTTTGTAGACTGTATTTGACTTTCATTTGATTCAAAATCTTTGTTTGAATGTGTTTGACTTTCATTTGATTCAATTAGCTTTGTTTGAATGTGTTTGACTTTAATTTAATTCAATTAGCTTTGTAGAATGTATTAGACTTTTATTTGATTTAATTAGCTTTGTTTTAATGTATTTGACTCTCATTTGATTCAAATAGCTTTGTTTGAATGTGTTTGACTTTCATTTAATTCAAATAGCTTTGTTTGAATGTGTTTGACTTTCATTTGATTCAATTAGCTTTGTAGAATGTATTTGACATTCATTTAATTAAAATAGCTTTGTTTGAATGTGTTTGACTTTCATTTGATTCAATTAGCTTTGTTTGAATGTGCTTGACTTTCATTTGATTCAATAAGCTTTGTTTGAATGTGTTTGACTTTCATTTGATTGAACTAGCTTTGTTGAATGTATTTGACTCTCATTTGATTCAATTAGCTATGTTTGAATGTGTATGACTTTCATTTGATTCAATTAGCTTTTTAGAATGTATTGGACTCTCATTTGATTTAAATAGCTTTGTTTGAATGCGTTTAACTTTTATTTGATTCAATTAGCTTGTAGAATACATTTCACTTTCATTTAATTTAAACAACTTTGTTTGAATGTGTTTGAATTTCATTTGACTCAAATAGCTTTATTTGATTGTGTTTGACTTTCATTTGATACAATTAGCTTTGTAGAACGTATTTGACTTTCATTTGATTCAAATAGCTTTGTTTGAATGTGTTTGACTTTCATTTGATTCAATTAGCTTTGTTTGAATGTGTTTGACTTTAATTTAATTCAATAGCTTTGTAGAATGTATTAGACTTTTATTTGATTTAATTAGTTTTGTTTTAATGTATTTGACTCTCATTTGATTCAAATAGCTT
>NW_018742663.1:0-44419 GCF_001683475.1 Chenopodium quinoa
AGGATGTCTATTGATGAATCTTCTTCAGCCCAAATGTCGTCCGTGGTGTATGATATGGAAGGTGAAGGTTCTAATATATCTTTTAGATAGACATCTTCTTCATCACTGTCCCATACTCCATTAA
This sequence comes from Chenopodium quinoa, assembly GCF_001683475.1. Lineage (NCBI taxonomy): Eukaryota > Viridiplantae > Streptophyta > Magnoliopsida > Caryophyllales > Amaranthaceae > Chenopodium > Chenopodium quinoa. The sequence continues at coordinate 125 of NW_018742663.1, forward strand.
CATTTATATCCTCTTCTTGTTGAACTTGGACTAATTCTTTTCCATCAATCATTTTCTGCACCAAATCCTTGAATTTAAAGCAGTTTTCTATGGTGTGTCCTCCTGACTGATGGTATTGACAGTAATATCTATCTGTTCTTTTTAATGATTCAAATTGTCTCGGTTCGAGAGGTTTGACCTTGCCACTCTCGGAGAGCATTTTAAACATTTGTGCATACGGGATCCCAATTGGAGTATAAACTTTATTTCTCTTCTTGGGTCTTTCGGTGACTTGTAAGGGAAAGTGTTTTGCCTCATAAGTCGTTTTTACTGGTGTGAATTCTCTCTTAGGTTCTTGATCATATTCCTTGCGAAGTTCATTCAGAATTTTGAGAGTTTCATGTAACAGTTGTGATGTCTCCCTCAGATATAGTGTGAGTATTCGTATTTCTACCTCATTTGCTGTTCCGGAAGATTATCTTCGACATTGAAAAAGGTCTCTTCTTCTTCTTCTTCGACGGTCGGTTACTTTGACAGGCTTAATAAGAGATGAGGGGGTCAACTTCGCCTTCTTCATCGGAGATAGCCAATGTGTGAAGCTAAAGGTGCATTGTCAATACTCGGTTTCTTACTTGGCAGGAGGCAAAGGACAGCTTATTTACTGTCAATTCAGGTCTTGTATAGCTTCCTTAAGCTTCCAAACAGTTTTCAGTGGAATGGCCCCTACCTTGATGATATTTGCAATGTGCATTGGGGTTCAAATTAGTGCGACCTCTTCTCGATTGGTGGATCCCCAAATGGTTCAATGGGAGTTATAAGACCTTTTGCATTTAGCCGATCAAACGCGGTGTCATAACTCATGCCAATAGGAGTGAAGTTTCTCATAAACAGTTTCTTTTGTCCTTGGTTGTTCATGGCGAGGAGTTCTCCCTGATTAAAGGTGCTAACATTATTTGAGTGGGCGGTTTTGGAAGAAGAAGGATTGTCGTTCTTCTTTCCTTTCCAGCCACTGTTGGAGTTATTGTTGGCAGCTTTAGATTTAGCTAAGTCATCTTCAATATTAATCCCAATATCATAAACAGCCTTAAAGGTATGAAGGTTATTTTGATATTTAAGATGTTTTGAATATATTTCTTGGAGATTTTTAATGAACAATCTCATAGACTCTTTTTCACTTGGTACCTCAATCATTTTAGCTGAGGTTTCTCTCCACTTGTTAAAGAAAGTTGTGAAGCCTTCATTCTCCTTCTGCTTGAGAATTTCAAGTTCTCTATGGTCAGTTTCGACTTGAACATTGCACTTGTACCTATCGACGAAAGCGTTTGCTATGGATTCCCAGGTAGAGGTCTTTTCTTTTTCAAGAGAAAAGAACCATTGTTGGCAAACGGTCTCGAGAGATAGTGAAAACAAAGAAGGGAAAATTTTCTTATCGATACCCTTGATACTCATTGTTGTTTCAAATGCCCTTAGATGGAAGTAGGGGTTGTCGATTGCCCTAAACTTTGGGATGTCGTTGGCACTGAACTTCTGCGGAAGAAGATCCTTATCCACCGAGACCCCTTGGGATGTGAGTTCTTGAAATTTGTAGTCACTGGACAACTTGCTTAGGCTTTCTTGCATGAGGTCCATTTGTTGTTGCTTCGCGGGATCCTCGATCTTAAGTGCGAGAAGCTTTAGTGTCTCAGTTACAGTAGCCAGTTGGTTCTTGAGATCATTAACTTCTTCCTGAGTTGCCATTATAACTCTTGCTTTCCTCTTGCGAGCTATAGGTTTGTCAAAAAGTTGGACTTGTACGAAAAGGTTATCTTTGATTAATCATCCTTCCTTTCTTGACCACGCGCTGTAAATTAAGCCAGTTTGCGTTTTAATTACTTAACTCGAATCAGTTTGACTTTATGGCTTTTATTTTCAAAAAAAGTATGCATATTTTTAGGGAGCAATAATGGACATGTGTATGGGGAACTTAAGTACTATTATTTATTGGAGGATTAATATCCGACTTACCCCCCTAAAAAAATGACGAAAAATAACGCTCGCACCAAGACTCCCTTAATCATGGTCAAGACATGTGTATTAGTGTGTGTATTGAGTGTAAGTGACATACTTAGACTCTTGTGTAAGACCATGGGACGTAGTGCCTAAACTCGAATATTGATTCAATTAAGCATTATTGCCAGCAAAATTAACCGAATTAAACAGGAAACTGATTAATTAGACATTAGGTGATGACTCGACAAATAATCCGAACTGTCGGCCAAGCGACAGGACTGCGTCGCAATATGGTGGTTGGCGCCAGACTTTTTAGTAAATGTCTGGCGCTACACACCATACAGTGGCGCTACAGCCCAGATTTTGGCACCAATACTAGAGCCTCGGTCTGGGACTGTTTTCGATATCATTAGTCAACTGGGTATGTCTAAAGTCGTACTAGGTCAATTCCAATTAAAAGAAGAAAAAACTTTATTGACTCGAATTAATTAATTAATTAATTAGGCAAAGTTCTTTAAGTCATCAATTATAATCTCAACACAAATCAACAAACGGTTAGGAGGAGCATAGAATATATATGCACAACAAATAATGCACAATTAGGCAAGTAAGCACAATATGATGCAATGAGTTCGCAACCTAACCATGGCTCTAGTTCTCTAAAGTTCGGGATATGGTTTAGTCAAACAGGGTCCATGGTTAATAGTTCAGATGCACCGCGTAGAAGCCTAACCGTGAAGGGTTAACACGTGTGGATAGAACACCGCGAGTTTTTAGAAAAAAACTCACTTCCATGGTTTGGTGAATTCAACCTCTCAGATGTACCCTTTGTTGCCAGGAGCGTTCAATCGGGTAGATGGAGCATGAATTCCCAGAGGGTTATGTCCATATGTAGAACACATATGGGTTTCAGAAAAGTGAGAAAAAATTCAATCAGGAAGCAGGATCGAGCAAACAATACGAAAAACCGGTCGAAATTAGAACACATATTTCTGGCTCGGTATTGGGGGAAATTGGTGCCAGCAAACAGAGACTGGCGCCAACTTTTAACTGTAGCGCCTGGCGCCAATACTGGCGTCTGGCGCTACGGCAAAAAGTGTGGCGCCAAGCTCTGGCCCCTGACGCTACTTCCCACATGCCTCAGCAGCTTTTTGTGCTCAATAAAATCATCCTGTTTCGCGCGGTGTTATTTCAGTCCTAGTTGTGAAAGACATTTCTCAAATTTCCTACGTGTAAAATCCTTATGTTTTTTACTCATTACGGATGGTCTTTCCAATGAGAACCTTTTCATGCATATGACAATAATGTTAATCAAAATTACGCACATGAAATACTTAGAACTTTTCGAGTCTCATCCACTCATTCTAAATCATTGCCGAAACAAATTCAGGAATTAAAATAGAAATCCTCCCCAGTGGAGTCGCCAAAAACTGTAGGGAATAGTTTCAAGCCTTTAAAAATCCCACTAGCTTGAACCCCACTGTGATCATACACTAAAGTACGGTGGCGTTCAAAAGGGAAGAAGATAGAGCAAAAGAGTCGCCAACAAGTTTTTAAGGAACTTGTAAACCGTTCACGAGGTGAAGGTTACATCCCTTAACAATCCAAGAGATCGTCAACTCCATAAGGTCATGAACCAAATAAGGGTCCGGGGATGATGGTACAAATCCAACCTAAAAGAGATTGAACCTGCCCTAATAATAGGCCTCTACTTTATTCTGCTCGTATTCATGTGCGCTTTCTGACTAACATACAATCAATAGGATTAACCCTAAACCTATTTAATCTATGTTGGTTGAATATTAATGCATCACTTGAATTATAATCACAATTAACCTAACAAGATTATTAATATCTTATTAAGCGTGATTGCAAATACCAATTCCCTTTAACCTGCAATAAAAGGTGATCAAGCAATAACAATACAAAATAATATGCATATCAAGCAACATAATAAATAATCATAATCATAAATGATCATAAACATAAATATTAGAAAGAACATAGGAAGCATCATACTTTATCATACTTAATATTAATGATACCCTAGACATGATACTAGGAATCATAAATAACAATCTAAGCATGATATCTACATCATAAATCAATTAACCATTAAAGTACTTACTTGGATGCCTCGTACCTCTTTCTAATTACAAAATACACACGTTAGTAACTTCAAGGAAAACAATAATCAAAACAATTAAATTAAATAATTGAAAGAGAGATTTGGGACCAAACTCTCAGAAATTAAAACCTTTCACGTCTAGGGCAAAGGCAACTTCGAATATGGCTAGGTGTATCAATATCTTGTGAATGCGGAATTTTGTATTAAAGAGCAAAGTTTAGAAAGAATGTTGAAAGATTAATGATTCATAAAGTAATTGTTGACTATTGATGATTGTAGATGATGAATGAAAACGGAGTTTATTAAAACTTAAGAATAAAAAGAATTGGTGAATGATAGATGTAGATGATTCTTGAAAACGGAGTTTTTGATACGATATTTATAAAGAAAAACATCCAAAAAGATAATTTATCAAAACAAAGTCTGAAGATCGAAAAACTAACTTGGCGCCAGCCTTGGCTCATTGGCGCCAGGACCAGTGGCTAGCGCCAGGCGCTAATGGCTGGCGTCTGGCGTCTGGCGCCAATCCTGGTTCCAGGCGCCAAGGCCTGGGGTTGGACGCCAAACCGGATTTTAACACGTTTTCGAAAATCTGATAATTTTACCGTACTGGAAGATAAAATAATATAATTTCAGTCGAAAATGCTATTTGATCTTGATTAAAGCTCTGAAGAGTCCTAACTGAATTAAGAATGATAAGACCTTCTAGAATGTTCTAGAAGACCAAAACCATTCCTAATTACATTAGGAATGATAAATCATATTAGGCCCTCCCCTAGATCATTGGGTCGTACTTAAAGCTCAAACAAGGCCCAGTTTAGTAAATTGGCCATAAATTCCTCAATATTCATCAGAATTGGGCTTATAATATATCGTTGGAAAGGTCTTTGCAAGCCCCATCCAACTACACCACTATTGGACCCATATCATGGACCAACCAAACTGGATTGACTGTTTTCTTAAAATAAAGTTTTCAAAAACAGAGAGAAGAGAAAAGAAAAGAAAAGAAATAAAACTTTCCACAACACCAGACCTTTCCACACTTTCGTTTCATTCGATTATGATTCGACGTGAAAGGCACTCATCACTGGGTTTGGTTTTGGGGAGACACAAATGGGTGTCTACAGGAACAAAAGTAGTCCAGGAATCTTTATTTGCAAAGTAATAAGTGTGAATCCACTTAACCCATAAGTTTTCAGACTTATGAGAAATATCCCAAAGAATCTTAGTAATAGCAGCGTTGTTCCAATCTTCAAGGAAAGTGATATTCCACCCACCACAAGACTTAGGAAGTGACATAAACTTCCAAGCAACCAGAGCTTTCTTGGAAGGATTTCCATTGCCAGTCCAAAGAAAACATCTAAACTTAGACTCAATCTCTCTGATGTTTTTCTTTGGAAGAACAAAAATCTGAGCCCAATAAGCTTGAATTCCAAAGAGCACACTCTTGATAAGTTAAAGCCTACAAGCATAAGACAAATGCTTAGCAGTCCAGGAGTCAATTCTTGATGTGATTCTCTCAACTAGAGGCCTACATTGAGAAATGGTAAGCTTTTTAGCAGAGAGAGGTACACCAAGATACCTAAAAGGTAAGGATCCCTTATTCATCCCCAAAGCTTCCTGTAAAGTATCTTGCTTAGAGTCAGTGAGACCACCAAAATAGACATCACTTTTATCAAGGTTTGCAACAAGACCAGAAGCACTTGAGAATTTCTGAAAAGCCTCAAAAAGAAGTTGGACTGAAATGAGATCACCTCTAGAGAATAGAAGTAAGTCATCAGCAAACATGATATGAGTAATTCCAAGCTTTTCACATTTAGGGTGATAATTAAAGTTTGGATCCCTAGTCATCTCATATAAGCACCTAGAAAGATATTCCATATAAATGGCAAAGAGAAAAGGGGACATGGAATCTGTTGACTCGAACGAACAATACAAGAGGGGAGGTGAATTGTATTGTAGGGGACTAGGGTAATTTTTGCGGAATGTATAGAGAAACTAAGCGAAGAACTTAAAGTGCACAGAGAGATTTTACGTGGAAAACTTCTTGGCCCTAATCAATAAGAAAAACCACGACCACAAGGGATTTTAAAACTCAACTCTTAATTATAGTAGGGCAAACAACAATTGAACGCTCAAAAACACTCTTTTTCTCCTTGCTTCACTCAAAGCAATAAACACTCTAGAGTTCACTCAAACTCTCACCCCAAATTACAACTCAATGTATTAAACTCTAATATAAATCACAAAGACACTTTTAGACTCAAGTGGAATAAGTAAGAATAAATATGCTAGAATGCTCAAGTGTATTTTTGCAAACTGAAGAAAGCGTTATTTATAGAGTTAGAAATGCATCCACTAATCAGTTAGTTTGTTCCACTAACTCCATGTTCCTCAACTTGAGGAGCACGTAGAAGTGAAATGCTTGTGCTGCAAGTGAACACAACTAACCCATGATTTTTCAAACTCTTTTACTGCTTCCTTAATTTTCTCAACTAATTTGACTGATTAAAACCCACGTAAAAATATTTTCCATAAAAAATCTTTTTCTCAAAAATAAAAACCAAATCAGTTAAAGATATTTATAAAAGATATTACCTTCAAATTATATTTTCCAAAAGATAATTATTTACTTGAATAATATCTAATAGGATTTTAGAAAATATAATTAATAAGATAACTATTCCACTTTACTCTTACTTATTTCAATATAATTTATACGTACAAGAAGCTAAAAAGATAACCTAATAACTTTTAAACTCCTTACTTTCTCGACTCTGAGGCTTCCATTCTTTAGTTCCCCCGGGGAACTAACGTCATGTTTTCTTAATTTTAACTTCTCGCTTAGTCTTAAGTTTCCTTTGTCTTTAAGTATGCTCGTTCCTCCTCTGGTACATCATCACATACTTTAGTTTCCTCCTCGAAACCTAAGACTTAGAATACTTAAAGACACTTGTTAAACGTGTAAGTTTGCTTGAGTCATCATCAAAACACATAAGGGTCAACAATATTCCCCCTTTTTGATGAATGATAAACCAAGAAAACTCACATAATATTAGAGAAGTAAAATATACAAAGGATCCCTAAAAAAAATTATTATCATGCTACTAATAATAATTAATTCATACTATCAAAACTATCATGCTACGCATAATAATATATCCAAACTGACAAAATAAACTAGTATCATGTTACTAATAATAATTTATTCATACTAACAAAACTATCATGCTACTCATAATAATTTATCCAAACTGACAAAAAAAAGACAAGATAGTAATTAAATCAATAGCATACCAATGCTCAGAACTCGATTTCTACACCTCAGTGAGTTTCTCTTCCATTTCCCCCTTGCACCATTGGAAAATGGTTTGAAGTCCATTTTAGATTTTACCAACTATCTCCATCCAAGCAATCATATATTATGCAAAATACTAAAAGCAATCATACTCTAAATATCATCAGACACAAGCAATATGTCCTCCAATTGTCAAAGCCAAAAATTATAATACCCTGTTTTAATGTTTACAGACCCACAAGAAAAGCTAAGTGTTTAAACAAGCAAATTAAAATAGTTTAAAAGAAAATCCAAAGTCAAACTCCAGTAGAAAGGAAAGGGTAAGTTAGGCATCATGTGAAGGAGAAAGGTGTTGTTCAGAGGTGTCCTCCTTGGGGATATCTTTCACCATTAGATCCTCAAGGCGGTCCATTAGTTCCTTCTGTTTGTCAGTAACTTTGAGATGGTTCCTCTTTAATTCACTAACCAAAATGTAGAGATGGTTGTAAGATTTTCTAATTGAGCTTCCACCTTCTCTAATCGTTGCATAATCATAGGCTAACTAATACTTAAGGACTTTTGTAGGGATTATTTCAAGCATTATCCCAAGCTTGAACTCCACTGTGATCATACACTAAAGTACAGTGGCGTCCAAAGGGAAAGAAGATAGAGCAAAAGAGTCGCCAACAAGTTTTAGGAACTTGTAAACCGTTCACGACGTGAAGGTTACACCCCTTAACGATCCAGGAGATCGTCAACTCCAATAGGTCTTGAACCATGACTGGTAGTTCGGGGATGAAGGTACAAATCCAACCTAAAAGAGATTAAACATTCCCTAATAATAGGCCTCTACTTTATTCTGATCGTATTCATGTGCGCTTTCTGACTAACATGCAATCAATAGGATTATCCCTAAACCTGTTTATCTATGTTGGTTGAATATTAATGCTCAAACAAAACTATTATTGGCGATCACTTGAATTATAATCATATTAATCCTAAACAAGATTATTAATCATCTTATTAAACGTGATTACAAGTACAAATTCCCTTTAAACATGCGTTAAAGGAGTGATCAAGCAATAATAATAATATATATCAAGCAACATAATAATAATAATAATAATAATAATAATAATAATAATAATAATAATAATAATAATAATATTAATAATAATAATAATAATTATTATAATCATAATCAAAACAATCATAAATCATGTTAAGGTATAATAATAGCAAGATCCTAGGCATGATACTAACAAGATTAATCACAAATCCTAGCATGTCACTAAACATATAAAAATCAAAGCTTTAACCCTAACATGATACTAACATGAATATTAGGAAAGAAAATAGGAAGCATCGCAGGAATTACAATTGTCATATTTGATATTATAACCTTTTCCCTAAATATGATACTAGGAATCATTGTTGTCATTCAAATCATATGAAGCATCCTAACATGATACTAGGAATCATAATAACAACCTAGACATGATTTCGATCTATATCATAATATCAATAAAATCAATAAAAGTACTTACTTGGATGCCTCGTATCTCTTTCTAATAACAAAATACACACGTTAGTAACTTCAAGAAAAATTATAAAATCAAAAGAATTAAATTAAATAATAATTGAAAGAGAGATTTGGGACCAAACCCTCAGAAATTAAAAACCTTTCACGTCTAGGGCGAAGGCAACTTCGAACTGGGCTAGGTGGTTTAAGACCTTGTGAATGCGGAATTTTGTAGAGAAAAGCTAGGAGAGAGAGAGAATAAGCTTTATCTTAGAGAGAGAAGAGAATTAGAAAACTAGAGAGTTGATGATTAGAAACGGAGGTTTTAGGAGGCTATTTATAGAGAAAATCAGCCAAACGGATAGAAAAACGAATTAGAGTTTTGACGAGAATAATAACTGGCGTCAGGCGCTAATAGCCGTTTTCACGCGTTTTCTTAATTTTGATAAAATTTAGCCGTACAGAAGGGCAATATCGTATTTTTCTTAAAAACACTTTTATTCTGATTAAAACTCTGAAAAGTCAACCAAAGTCAATTTATCAATGCTAATTGAATTAGGAATGAAAAGAACCTTCTAGAAGAATCTAGATGACTAAAATCAATTCTAATTGCATTATGAATGATAAATCAATATTAGGCCCTCCCCTAAATCATTAGGCCGCACATAAAAATCAAACCGGACCCAGTTTAGTAATTTGGTCATAACTTCCTCATTATTCATCGGAATTGGGCTTATAATATATCGTTGGAAAGCTCTTTTCAAACCCCATCCAACTACACCATTATTGGACCCTTTCTATAGACCAAACCAATATTGATTGGTTGTTTTCTTAAAATAGGTTTTCAAAAACAGAGAGAAAAAAAAGAATTAAAAACTATCCGCAACACTAGACTTTCCACACTTTCACTTCATTCGATTATGATTCGACGCAAAAGGTACTCATCACCGGGTTTGGTTTTGGGGAGACACAAATGGGTGTCTACAACTTTATAGCTTCCTTCTGTTCCTTTAAATCATTGGTGGTACATGAGGAACTGAAAGAAGCAAAGCCCTTAGGAGAAACTGAGGTGGGGACTGATTCATTGTTCCCCTTTGTTTCCCCCTTAATTCCTGCTTCTTCAATTGAGTCAAGAAATACAGGAGAATTAATCACCTTTTTCACACACTTTGTAGCAATTCTTACACTCTTCCTCTTCTTAATCTGTTCTCCCTCTTCTCTTTTTAGCTCTCCCTCAATTTTTTCTCTTTCTTTACTCTTTTGTTCCTCCTTATATTTTGCTTCCACCTTACTTTCTTCCTTCTCACTATCCACCACTATTTTTTTCTTTTGATCTTCAGTCATAAACCTCGATTTTCCATCAACAATACACATGTTCATTGCTTTAAGGGTTGAGGGTTGAAGGTAGTTTTTAGGCTTATATTTGAGAGTTTCATATCCTTCAAATGTGATACCGAAACTATCAAACAAGGTAGTAAGCAGATTGGCATATCCCACTTTATGGTTTTGTGATGTAGTATGGTTTAGATGTTGGAGCATAAGAGATGGGAAATTAATTGGTATTTTGTTTTCTAGGAGGTATAAGAGTACGACATCTCGATTGTTTGCAAGGTCTCGATGTTGGGTACGAGGGATGTTGGCTTGCCATACAAACACAAATAGGATTTTTTGGAGAGGGGTAAAATTTTTATGGTTTGCTCGACATTTAAGAGGATTACCACCAATTGATTTTACCATGTCTTTGACAGAAACACCTTCAAATTTTCCATCATATTGGGTTCCTGTAAAGTAGTAGTCATACCCCTTATTTGGAGTACCAAATATAGAACTCAAATACTCTGCATTAAAAGAAATTGCAATATTCTTCACTCTACTACTTGCAACTCCATTGTTAAATGTCCAATTAGCACAAAATTCTTTCAATGCACCATGAACTAAAATATTATCATAGCATTCACCAAATAATTTAACCCACTTTTGTGCTTCTAAAATTTCAAAAATTTCAGAATACTTACATGCATTACAATACCCAAGATTGACACAAAACCAGGGTATGAAGCGAGTCGATTTGAGCAAAATTGCGTTTCTAGCCATCAAAGCCATCCCTGTACAGGTTTCCCTCCACTACCACCGTTTCCACCTCCTCTATTTTCCTTTTCTTCGATCCCCTTTTCGCCGCTACCTCTTTTTGGTGCTCTTTTGCCGGTTGTTTTGAGGTGACTGCCGATTGAGGTGGTTCTACCTCCATTGGTGAATTTTGGGTTGATTTGGGATTTTGGATCGGTGATATTTCCATGGGGAAAATTTGGGTATTAGAAAAGGCTTCAATATTTGTGAATAGGGTTGGAGTAGGTGAGATATTAATTTGATTTGGTTCCATTAGATAATAAGTGATGGTGGGGGGGGGGGGGGGGGTTAATTCTTTTGGCAGTAAAAGAATTTAGGATTTTAGGAGTTTAGAAGTTTAACTTTTGCTTTCTACTTTAATTTATTAATTGAAGGGTCAATGGGTATTTAACAACAACAAAATAAGATGATAGATTTTAGAAGATCAGATTAAAAGTTGTTAGCTAATTTTGAGAATAAGAAATAAATTCTCCGGAAGGATAAAATTTGTTTAAAAAAATATATCAATTAACTTATTAGAGTTAATTTATATCTATTGATAAAGATCGAAAAAAAATATCCTTTTGACAATTCTTAGAGGAACACGGAACAAAGAAACATAGCTTGTATCTGAATCCAAATAATGTACTTCATGCCAATAATATATGCACGTATATTTCATGCTCAAACAAAATATAGCCAATTAAATTTTTACTATGGACATATGTTTAACACATAAAATATTTGTGCACGAAACATAGTACTATACAAAGCATATATGACTTATTACCTTGGGAGTCAAATTTTGAGCGTTCAACTGAGTTGTATCATTCTGAGCTCCATCCGCGATTTTTCGTTCTCTTCCCTACTCAAAGGCTTGGTCATAATATCAGCAATTTGATTTTCGATTTCACAAAAATCCAATTTAATCATGCCTTTTTCAACATCGTCTTTTAAAAAGTGATGTCTAATATCAATATGCTTAACTCTAGAGTGATGAACTGGATGGTTTAATTCTTTTGGCAGTAAAAGAATTTAGGATTTTAGGAGTTTAGAAGTTTAACTTTTGCTTTCTACTTTAATTTATTAATTGAAGGGTCAATGGGTATTTAACAACAACAAAATAAGATGATAGATTTTAGAAGATCAGATTAAAAGTTGTTAGCTAATTTTGAGAATAAGAAATAAATTCTCCGGAAGGATAAAATTTGTTTAAAAAAATATATCAATTAACTTATTAGAGTTAATTTATATCTATTGATAAAGATCGAAAAAAAATATCCTTTTGACAATTCTTAGAGGAGCACGGAACAAAGAAACATAGCTTGTATCTGAATCCAAATAATGTACTTCATGCCAATAATATATGCACGTATATTTCATGCTCAAACAAAATATAGCCAATTAAATTTTTACTATGGACATATGTTTAACACATAAAATATTTGTGCACGAAACATAGTACTATACAAAGCATATATGACTTATTATCTTGGGAGTCAAATTTTGAGCGTTCAACTGAGTTGTATCATTCTGAGCTCCATCCGCGATTTTTCGTTCTCTTCCCTACTCAAAGGCTTGGTCATAATATCAGCAATTTGATTTTCGATTTCACAAAAATCCAATTTAATCATGCCTTTTTCAACATCGTCTTTTAAAAAGTGATGTCTAATATCAATATGCTTAACTCTAGAGTGATGAACTGGATGGTTTAATTCTTTTGGCAGTAAAAGAATTTAGGATTTTAGGAGTTTAGAAGTTTAACTTTTGCTTTCTACTTTAATTTATTAATTGAAGGGTCAATGGGTATTTAACAACAACAAAATAAGATGATAGATTTTAGAAGATCAGATTAAAAGTTGTTAGCTAATTTTGAGAATAAGAAATAAATTCTCCGGAAGGATAAAATTTGTTTAAAAAAATATATCAATTAACTTATTAGAGTTAATTTATATCTATTGATAAAGATCGAAAAAAAATATCCTTTTGACAATTCTTAGAGGAACACGGAACAAAGAAACATAGCTTGTACCTGAATCCAAATAATGTACTTCATGCCAATAATATATGCACGTATATTTCATGCTCAAACAAAATATAGCCAATTAAATTTTTACTATGGACATGTGTTTAACACATAAAATATTTGTGCACGAAACATAGTACTATACAAAGCATATATGACTTATTACCTTGGGAGTCAAATTTTGAGCGTTCAACTGAGTTGTATCATTCTGAGCTCCATCCGCGATTTTTCGTTCTCTTCCCTACTCAAAGGCTTGGTCATAATATCAGCAATTTGATTTTCGATTTCACAAAAATCCAATTTAATCATGCCTTTTTCAACATCGTCTTTTAAAAAGTGATGTCTAATATCAATATGCTTAACTCTAGAGTGATGAACTGGATGGTTTAATTCTTTTGGCAGTAAAAGAATTTAGGATTTTAGGAGTTTAGAAGTTTAACTTTTGCTTTCTACTTTAATTTATTAATTGAAGGGTCAATGGGTATTTAACAACAACAAAATAAGATGATAGATTTTAGAAGATCAGATTAAAAGTTGTTAGCTAATTTTGAGAATAAGAAATAAATTCTCCGGAAGGATAAAATTTGTTTAAAAAAAATATATCAATTAACTTATTAGAGTTAATTTATATCTATTGATAAAGATCGAAAAAAATATCCTTTTGACAATTCTTAGAGGAACACGGAACAAAGAAACATAGCTTGTATCTGAATCCAAATAATGTACTTCATGCCAATAATATATGCACGTATATTTCATGCTCAAACAAAATATAGCCAATTAAATTTTTACTATGGACATGTGTTTAACACATAAAATATTTGTGCACGAAACATAGTACTATACAAAGCATATATGACTTATTACCTTGGGAGTCAAATTTTGAGCGTTCAACTGAGTTGTATCATTCTGAGCTCCATCCGCGATTTTTCGTTCTCTTCCCTACTCAAAGGCTTGGTCATAATATCAGCAATTTGATTTTCGATTTCACAAAAATCCAATTTAATCATGCCTTTTTCAACATCGTCTTTTAAAAAGTGATGTCTAATATCAATATGCTTAACTCTAGAGTGATGAACTGGATCCTTTGAAATACAAATGGCACTTGTATTATCACAATAAATAGGAATGCAATTATACTTCATACCATAGTCCCTTAATTGTTGTTTTATCCAAAGGCTTGAGAACAACAAGCTGCAGCAGCTACGTACTCAGCTTCAGCAGTTGATAAGGCCACAATATTTTGTTTCTTAGAGCCCAAGAAACTAGACATGGCACAAGGAACTGGATCATTCCCAAAGTACTTTTTCTGTTCACCAAATCTCCCGCATAGTTAGCATCTGCAAAACCTTTCAAGTCAAAAGTATCACTTCTAGAATAGAAGAGACAGAGATTGTCAGTTCCTTTGAGATATCTTAGGATTCTCTTAACTGCAGTGAGGTGAGACTCCTTAGGATTTGATTGAAACCTAGAACATAAGCCAAAACTAAAAGCAATATCAGGCCTACTAGCAGTTAAATAAAGTAGAGATCCGATCATACCTCTATATCTGGTTTGATCTACCCTAATTCCTTGTAAATCTTCATCCAATCTTGTGCTAGTATCCATAAGAGTATGATTAGTTTTTGCTTGATCAAAGTTGTACTTTTTTCAGCAGTTCCCTGATATATTTTTGTTGGTGAATTGCAATTCCTCTTTCCGTTTGTTTAATTTGAAGTCCAAGAAAGAAATTGAGTTCTCCCATCATACTCATCTCAAATTAACAACTCATTAAATTAGCAAAATACTTGCACAAGGCTTTGTTAGTTGCTCCAAAAATAATATCAGCAACATATATTTAAACAACTAATAAGTCAGTTCCTTGAGATTTTAAAAATAAGGTTTTATCAATTTTTCCTCTTTTAAAATCATTTTGTAGAAGAAACTTAGAGAGCCTTTCATACCAGGCTCTTGGTGCCTGCTTTAGCCCATAAAGAGCTTTATCAAGCTTAAAGACATGATTAGGAAATTTGGGGTTTTCAAAACCAGGTGGTTGTTCCATAAAAACATTTTCTTCAAGAAAGCCATTTAAGAAAGCACATTTGACATCTATTTGATATAATTTAAATCCCATAAATGAAGCAAAAGCAATTAACATTCTAATAGCTTCTAATCTAGCAACAGGAGAAAAAGTTTCTCCAAAGTCAATACCTTCTTGCTGATTATAGCATTTCACAACAAGTCTGGCCTTGTTCCTTACGATTGTTCCATACTCATCCAGCTTGTTTCTGAATACCCACTTGAGCCCAATCACCTTTTTGTTCTTAGGTTTCTCCTCTAGATGACAGACCTGGTTTCTTTCGAACTCATTGAAATCATCTTGCATGGCAATTATCCACTCAGCATCTTTGAGAGCTTCTTCATGATTTCTTGGCTCAATAATGGAAAGGAAGGCTTGAAAGGCACATAAGTTCCTCATCTTCAATCTGGTCAGAGTTCCTCTACCAATATCACTTATTATGAGATCGGTAGGATGAGATCCTTGATATTTGAACGGTTTTGGTTGAAACTCTCTTGCTGGAACTCCAATATAAGGCACTTTTGACTCAGTTCCTTCTGCCTTTTCTTCATGGCTATAATCTTCATTTTCTTGTTCTTCATGAATTTCAGGTTGAGGAACTTCAGCATTTTCTTCTGGTTCTTGTACAGGTTCCACTACAAGAAAAAGGGTAATTAACGACGGTTAAAGTAGTCGCAAATCCGTCGCAAAAATGGATTTGCGACGGATTTACAACTACTTTGGTTAGTCCCTAAAGACCTCGTCGCAAATACATTTTTGCGACTAATTTTTAGATAGTTGCAAATTTTGCGACGGACTTGCAACGACTTTGCAACTGTCATTTAGCGACTAACTTTGAAATTTTAGCAACTAAATTATTGTCCGTCGTAAAATATTTGCGACGGATTAGCGACTATGGAGGCCAATGTTTAAAACTACTTTTGTGACAGATTAGCAACTACATGACCAAACTTTTCCAACTACGAGACCAAACTTTTGCGACTTCAGAGACTAATTTTATTGCGACGGATTTATGACTATTGAGACTAATTTTTTTTTGCGACGGATTAGCGAATACAAAAACTAATTTTTTGCGACAAATTAGCGACTATTGAGAAAAATTATTTTTCAATTAACCCATTACTCTCTAAAACAAATTTGTAGTCGCTTAATTTTTGCGATTGACTATGATTATTTAGAGACCATAATTTAGCAACGAGCAATATCAATGAAAAAGGGTACCACACATAAATTCAACTAACCAAAATGTTTATTTTAATTAAATATCCAACATATCATCAATTTTGTATCAATGTATTAAAAAACAATATTCAAAATCATATGACTAATTGTTTCAAAAATCACCTTCTATATAAAGAAAGCTACTTTAAATAAGAACTAACGACGATATACAAATATACCTCTAAAAACTAAAGATCACTTAGTTGCATCACGAGACCTGGTGACTGTAGACGTAGGAGGCTTAGAAGGACAGTAATGTTGGACAAGTGATGTCATCTCCTTTAATGTTTTGTGCATAGCTGATTTTTCCTTCTTCCATGTAGCTTTTTCGATCTTATGATTTCGATAATTTCTTTAATTCTTTAACTTGAGAGCTTAGTTGAGAAATCATGGAAAGAGTGGAAGATGATGCAGTAGGGTGAGAAGTACAATTGCTCTTGTAGTACATTTGTGAAGCACTCCCTAAACCGTATACTTTTCCTTTCTTTGCCCACCTACAACCTCTAAGTAGACTTTGTTGGGGTTTATCTCACTTCCTTTGGTCTTTTATTCCTCAAGTTTTTCTATATATTCTCCCTGCAATAAGATATGTATTAGTAACTATGGTCACAATTGTTCAAACTTAAAAGACTAAAAACCTTTTAAAAAAAATAAAAATAAAACAACACTTATAATAAAATAACTAATGTAAGCAATTATTAGTAAAATTTCTGCAGCATCTCCTTTGTAAATTAAACTATTCCCTCCCATAGGATAAAATAAACCTGTTTCAATTCTCATTAAGACATACCACGTTAATCATTTGATTAACACCGACCAATTATTCTCATCCTCAAACTCAATCATACAAACAAATAAATAAACTAATATCTAAAAACATTAACTACCATATATTTTTTTGTAATCTTAGGAAAATATATAAGTATACTCATACCATGACTTGATGAGTCTTTTCACCCATCAATTCAATTGCTAAGGACAGTGATATTAGCCACATTATTCCCTTCTTCATTAAGCTATAACTACGTACATGGTTTACACAAAGTGATATGCATCACACTTCTTTTGCTTGCTAAAGGAGGTCAGTGATAGATATAGTCCCTAGGAATTAGCTTGATTTAAATGGCTTTAGATACCAATAAGCTTAATAAAAAATTAGCTCAACTAGAACACTCTGACAAGAACATCCAGTAGGTCACCTTCTTTACCTTCTGTCCTTTTCCACTAAATGGGTTCGATTTCTATGCATCAGAGAGAAGAAAAGAAGAATAGGGAACTATCTAATTACTCCCAACTAAAAAGAATTTACACTAGTAGTCGAATCCAACTATGGTACTTAACTTATCTCAGCACGGCAACACTACAAACATAAGCCAATACATACTATATATACTCATTGTATACCATCATGTTTTTGTTCTATACACATCTGAATACAACTTTCTTTCTCATTTCTCTATCCACCAAAGGATGGCCCTATGCGGGTTATAGACTTACAGGATGAATGTTATTTATGCAAGAAATCCTGAATGACATGCATAAAGCTATCTAACCAGAATTTTGTAGCCCTTTTAGTGTTTTTATTAAAAAGAATGGAGTAACCTATGCCAAGTCCACAACTTATAGAGCCAAAAAAAGTTGCAGAAACTATGAAAGATAAACTGGAAATCATGATATACAAAATAAAAGCCAATAGTACAACAAATACAAGAAACAAATGCACGTGTTATACATGTAAAAATCTAGGATATAAAAGCTAAGTACTAAGAAACCCCTATTTGGCCTTAGCCAGAATTCACTATAAGAGGAAAACATCATCAAGGTTGGTCTAAAATGAGAAAAGACGCTAGCTTAGTTTGCCAATTTTTTAATTACCAGTCAGTTTTGAGAATAGTAAATCTATCACAGTAAATAATCTAACCCATGCAGCAAATTCCGTTTCAGGTAATACGAATGTCAGATTATATCACGCCCAATATTTTAGTCAGCAATGGCATTGCATAGATCGTTAAATCAAAATAAAATCGCCAAATAAAGAACTGGAATTTGATTGAATGAAGTTTGTGATACTTTTGTTAAGAAATGAGGCAGCATGAAGGTTTTGTGAATGCCTTTAGGAATCACAGTTGAATTTTGCTTAAGCACTCCATATTATAGAATCAATTTAATGTGCCTACAGAAACTGGAGTAATAGAATCAGAATGTATTCTACCACCCTTGTGATAACAAATACGGAATAACTTTTTTCTAGTGGACCTTTCATCTGTTTTATGTCCATAGTTGACTTTATGCTATATAAGAAGGGTATTGTCCTATATAACTCTAAAGTCTAGTAATAGGTATTCTACAATTAAAATAGGCAGAAAAGCAGAGTCCTAGTATTGCTTTGACAAAGAGAGGTTCTTGTCTGCACTCCTCTATATGTTTTCTACTTCACTACATGAATCATTCTCATACTAATAAATCTCATATACACAACCTTTTCTAAGGCAATGACTTGGCAGACTTGCTTAACTTATTATTATTACAGACAAGAACTTAACTCATTAACCCCCTCTAATTATTAGTACTTTGATAATAGTTGCATAATCAATCAAAACAGTTACGGAATATACAAATTTATAGTCTTTCTATGATTTCTTTTGTAATTTGATAATATATATATTCATTCTATAATTTCTTTTATAATTGGAAATACAGATGAATTCAATTCTCTATGAAAATAGAGACTCATCATTATCCATGTTCCATTTTATTGATTATCCCATATTACAATTAAAACTACACTCTAATCAATCATTCAGAGAAAAACAAAAGTTGGAATAATCAGACTTGGGATCTTTAAATTGAAAATAATTAGAGCTTTTTGCAAAATCCATAAATTTTGAATGGTTTTACATTAATTGACTACAATGACAACCCTAAAATTTGCAATTGGCAGTCAGATTAAAATCAATCCGCAATTCTCAATGGAAACCAAATTAAAATCAATTCGCAATGCAACAAATTCAATCAATAATCGGAATAAAATCAATTCGTAACTCAATCAATTCGCAATTCAATCAATAATCAGATTCAAAAAAATTCACAATATGCAATGGAAACCAGACTGCAATCAATAATCGGACAAAAAGCTCAACAATAACCCTAAAATTCGCAACTAACTTGGGAGGATATGTGGTGGCGTGGCGGCAGGAGATGAAGACGACTGTAACATGTTCGTTCTGAAGTTCTGATCTTGGTTCTCAAATTCGCAATGGAAGGGTTTTTTTTTTGGAAGAGTAGTATGTACAGCGATTATGAATGAAGGAATAAGGAGTGATAGTTAGTTCTTGTTTTTTTTGGCAACAACAACTCATTATATTAAGGGTATTTTTTTTTATTTCTTTATTAATAAATTTAAAAAATAATGGTAGCGACTATCGTGTTACTTGCAATAATCGTCGCAATTTTTTTTTTAAAAATGGTTTCAAATTATTAACCTTAGTAACTACAATTTAGTCACAAAACATTATAAGAGCGTCGCAAATTAGCAACCGCATAGCAACTATTACAAAATTAGTTGCAAAATTTGCGACTATTCATCTTTTTCAGTCGCAAATATATTTGTGCGATTGATTATTATGGTAGTCGCAAAAATCAGTTTCCAATTAGCGACCACATAGTAACTCCTGCAAAATCGGTTGCCAAACTTGCGACTACTCAACTTTTTTTCTCAGTCGCAAAAATAATTTTTGTGACTGATTATTATGGTAGTCACAAAAAACAGTTGCTAATTTTACTTTTTCTTGTAGTGTCCTCTGGTCTTTCTTTGGCTTGCTTGGATGCTTCTTCATTTTCTTCCCTGTTTCCAATCATTCCAATTTCATTATCATTATTGTCTTGTTCCTGCACATTCATAAACATATTAGATTCATCAAAAATCACATGAATGCTTTCTTCGACACACATAGTATTTTTATTGTAAACTCTGTAAGCCTTACTATTAGATGCATAGCCAAGGATCACCGCTTTATCACTTCTTTCATCAAATTTTCCGATGTTCCTTTTTCCATTATTATGAACAAAGAACCTGCATCTAAAAGCTCTAAAGTGAGAAATATTGGGTTTTCTGCCCTTAAACAGATCATAAGGAGTTTTATTGATGAGTGGTCTCATCATAACTCTATTGATAATATAGCATGCAGTATTGATGGCTTCAGCCCAGAAGTTCCTTGGAAGTCCACTAGCTATGAGCATTGTTCTTGCCATGTCTTCTAGGGTCTTGTTCTTCCTTTCCACAACCTCATTTTGTTGAGGGTTCTTGGGGCTAAGAAGTTATGATCCATGTCATTCTCCTTGCAGAATTCATCAAATCTTGAATTTTCGAAGTCAGTTCCATGATCTGATCAAATGTGGATAATTTGATTTCCACTTGTTTTATGCACTTTCTTGGCAAAGGACACAAATTCATCAAAGGTTTCATCCTTGCTAGACAGAAAAATCACCCAGGTAAATCTAGAAAAATCATCAATTATAACTAGAACATATTTCTTTCCACTTCTACTTTGAACACGCATGGGGCCACACAAATCCATGTGAATAAGTTCCAATGGCTTTGTGGTACTCACCATGTTTTTAATTTTAAAGGATGACTTGACTTGCTTGCCTCTCACACATGCATCACAGATATGTTGTATGAGGAACTTGACTGAGGGAAGCCCTATGACCAAGTTCCTCGCTCTAAGTTTATCCATGAGTGAGAAACTAGCATGTCCGAAATGCTTATGCCATAATAAAGGATCATCATTAATGGCACTCAGACATGTAAGGTTGTTCCTTGGGACAGAATTGAGATCCACAATATATGTGTTCCCTTTTCTAGTTCCTTTAAGAACAACCCTTCCTGTTTTATCATTAATGATGTTGCATGAATCAGAAGTAAAACTTACAGAGTTTCCTTTATCACAACACTAGTAGAAAAAAGGCAAAGGGAACTGGTTTGAACCGGTTTCAATGTGGGGGGGTGCCAATTACCTCCCTTTTTGGCAACGGTTCAAAACCGGTACCCTTAACCAGTTTTAGCACCGGTTAACCGGTGCCTTAAATAATCTCCCGCGTAATTTTTTTGGTGGCAGCTAGTTTTGGCATTGGTTAACCGGTGCCTTTTCAGTACATATTTTTTTCCCCATTTTTTCGTGCAATAATATTAAAAAAAACACCCTATTTCCAGCAATAATAACCTGTAATTCCAACAATAATATTAAATAAAAAATAATATTATTATTATAATTACTAATAATAATAAGGGTATTTTCACTTTTACCACCTTCAAATAACCACTTAATTGAATTTACCACCTCCAAAAAAAAAGATTTACTTTACCACCAACAAAATTTCCAAAAAATCGATTTTACCACCAACTAACGGATTCCGTCCACGAATTCGTTAGTAGGGCCCACCTTTTTGACGTTTCTTCTTCATCTTCCCCGATCTTCCGTGTAAACCAACCAGCAACGAAATCAACTACCTCGGTTGGTCGGAATTTCGTGTGTGACTAAGGAGGGGTCGGAATTTGGTGTGTGGGTTAGGGAGGTGGTCGGAATTAGGTGGTGGTTAGGGTTTTAGGAGTGCGAAATTTGGTGGTGGCTAGGGTTTTTAGAGTGGTCGGAATTAGAAGGGGATTTATGGGTGGTCGGGATTTGGTGGCTGCCAAAAACTAAGAAGCCAAATCACCAACAACAAGGATACAAATCGATTATCATCAACATTTCTACAAACCAAAGCAATTAATCCATTACAATACCCACAAATCGAAACCTCAAAACCAGAAAAAGAATTGGGTAAATCAAACCTTGTCAATCGTTTTTAGCATCAAGCTCAGAACCCCACTTCAATGGAGTCGATTCCAGGTGACTTCCATGGTTGAGGATAAGAAGACGACGGTCAGAGGAGAGAGAATGAGCGAGATGAAGTCTGATTAAATGGGTGTTGTTGATTGATTAAGGAATGCCAAGCCTTGGAAACGCATTTGAAGCGAAGTAGTGATTTAGTGGGTAATCGAAAAGAATGGAGGTGATTAACTCCATTGGAAGAGACGCCATTGTTGTGGCTTTCGAGAAAACAGAGCAAAAAAATAAATAAAAATTGGTGGAAAGGTGGTTGTGGCTGTGCGGTGCGGTGGTGGGGGCTGGTCGTAGCGGTTAGGTGGTGGGGGCTGGTCGTAGCGGTTAGGTGGTGGGGGCTGGTCGTGGCTGGTCGGCGGTGGGGGTCCTGACGGTGGCAGAAACACCGGTTGATTAATGGGGATTTTTTTAATTTTTTTTTAAAACTTACCCAATAATATGGCGACACGTGTGCAAGGTAGGCCCCACTAACGGATTTATGGACGGAATCCGTTAGTTGGAGGTGATTGGTGGTAAAACTGATGTTTTATTTTTTTATGAGGTGGTAAAGTAAATCTTTTTTTTTTTGGAGGTGGTAAATTCGACAAAGTCATTATTTGAAGGTGGTAAAAATGAAAATACCCTAATAATAATATTATTAAATATTATAATAAGATACAAATAATATTAAAAACAAGAATTCACACACACACACACACACATATATATACATATATATATATATATATATATATACATATATATATATATATATACATATATATATATATTTCCAAACGCAATACAATAAAAAAAGTGTTATATACACACACACACACACACACAAATGATAGTAAGTAAATAATGAATAATAATATAGTTCAAAAGTTAACATAAATTTACAATTAAAATGCCATTTACATGTTGAAGGTGATAAAAGACGCCAACATGTCACGAAATTTATTAAGTTCCTTGATTGTCAACGGACCATCCTTTTGGACCTTGCAAAACTTGAAATAAAAAAAAATTATGTTAGAATTAATTAATTAGGCAAAACAATATGACCTATATGACTTCTATTTAGCCTATTTCCTACATTTCTTATCAAATGAACTATTTCTTTCTCATAACATGTCAAGGTCACCTAGTTTTATGTGTCTTAGTCCTAAAATTGAAATAAAAAACATTTTATTAAGGTTTGAGACGCTTTTTACTCAAAATGGCCCAAATATGACCTATATGACTTTACTTTGCCCATTTCCTACATTTCTTATTAAATGAATTTTATTTATCTCATAAAATGTCAATATTTTCTATTTATAGGTGTATAAGGAATGAAATCACATCAAAAGAGCATATTAACACAAAATGGCCCAAATATGGCCCATATGACTTCTATTCAGCCCATTTTCTACCTTTCTTGTTAAATGACCTTTTTATTTCTCATAACATGTCAATTTTGGGTAATATTAGGTGTCTAAGGCTAGAAATCACATCAAAATAACATTTTATTAAGTTTAACAACGCATTTTACTCAAAATGGCCCAAATGTGGCCTATTTGACTTCTATTTAGCCCATTTCCTACATTTCTTATCAAATGAACTATTTCTTTCACATAAATTGTAAATTTCACCTAGTTTATGTGTCTAAACCCTAAAATTTAATCAAAAAAACATTTTATTAAGGTTTAAGACGCTTTTTACTCAAAATGGCCCAAATATGGCCTATATGACTTTACTTTGCCCATTTCCTACAATTCTTATCAAATGAACTTTATTTATCTCATAACATGTCCATATTATCTAGTTATAGG
Organism: Chenopodium quinoa; assembly: GCF_001683475.1. NCBI lineage: Eukaryota > Viridiplantae > Streptophyta > Magnoliopsida > Caryophyllales > Amaranthaceae > Chenopodium > Chenopodium quinoa. Next base: position 24,110 of record NW_018742663.1, read on the forward strand.
TGTATAAGGATTGAAATCACATCAAAAGAGCATATTTACACAAAACGGCCCAAATATGGCCCATATGACTTCTATTCAGCTCATTTTCTACCTTTCTTTTCAAATGACCTTTTTATTTCTCATAACATGTCAATGTTGGGTAATATTAGGTGTCTAAGTCTAGAAATCACATCAATATAGCATTTCATTAAGTTTAACAACGCATTTTACTCAAAATGGCCCAAATATGGCCTATATGACTTCTATGTAGCCCATTTCCTACATTACTTATTAAATGAACTATTTATTTCTCATAACATGTCAATGTCACCTAGTTTTATGTGTCTAAGCCCTAAAATTGAATCAAAAGAGCATTTTATTAAGGTTTAAGACGCTTTTTACTCAAAATGGCCCGAATATGGCCTATATGACTTTACTTTGCCCATTTCCTATATTTCTTATTAAATCAACTTTATTTATATCATAACATGTCAATATTATCTAGTTGTAGGTGTGCAAGGAAGTAAATCACATCAAAAGAGCATATTAACACAAAATGGCCCAAATATGGCCCATATGACTTCTATTAAGCCCATTTTCTACCTTTCTTGTCAAATGACCTTTTTATTTCTCATAACATGTCAATGTTGGGTAATATTAGGTGTCTAAGGCTAGAAATCACATCAAAATATCATTTCATTAAGTTTTAGGACTTACCTCATCAAGTTGTTGACTGTCCGTACAATGAGTCGCTATGTCAAGCATGAATCTCATCACATACAAAGCACAATCAAGTCCATTTTCTTGTTGTGGGCACTAGCATATGACAAACAAATCATATCAGTGAAACGTGTAAAGGAAATCATCAAATATTTACTAACATATATTTTGAAGATAATCACAATGTAGCTTCTTCATAACATTGTAGTAAATAAAGTACATTCAAATTTGATTAGTCGTTTGACTACTAAATGAGTTATTATTAGCAATAATCATCACTAGGTAGCTATATATATTTACTTTTGCAATATAGACTTCACGAGCCACTGCTCCGGTGATCGAGCTGAATCAAGGTGATAAATTGTGTTATTGGAATTACAAATCACCATGAGGCACCAATGCTCCCTACATAAGTTCACAATAGACAAGCAAATTAATATTTAGGAGTCAACATATAATGAGGCCAAATCGATTGAATTTGACATGGTTAGACTTCCTCTTTATAACATGGGGCGAATATGAACTTGTCTCCCGCACGCGCTGATTCCCTAATACTCTATTCAACATAGTTAAACACGTCGTGGGGGTTGCCTATGATTCTAGTAGTTGATAACTGCTCGGGGCATACCCACCCAACTTTACAAGGAGAATCAATTTCAGTTAAGTGCTCCTGTAGTGCTCTGTGTGCATGAACATTGAATAATTAATCACATATAAGATAATCATCATAAATTTGAATAACTTGAAAAAATTGTAGATTATGTGGGCATTGAATTACCTCATGAATGTTTGAATGAGGGAAATGTTAAGCTTTGCACCACGTAGAAATTCCTTCACATCTTCTTTGCTGATCCATGCAACTGCATCCTCATCATAGTGGAACATTGCCTTAGGAAGTGCAACTTCCATGGGGTCGACCAAATGACAAGCATGGTTGTGAAGAAAGGTCATGTCAGCACAGAGCGATTGAAGAACAATGTCTTCAACTAGTGGAGTAGGTTGCATGGGTGAACCTTTCGAAGAGTGCAACTTCGACGCTTGTTCACTCTTAGACCATTGTTCACTTAGCTTCTTCTTAGGTTGATCAATAATTTTAGGATTCTCCACCATATTTCTCTTTGAAGTTTCTCTTCCATATAAAATCTGAAATAGTTTGAGAAAGAATAATTTTATAAGTTGAGAAATGAAGAAAATAGGCATATTATAAGTTATTTTGGCTTAAAATGGTTTTATTTTGATGAAATGGACCCATTAACATAGATATTAGCTTCTTTTATGTAATTTCAACTCACAATCACTTATAAATATGTAATTATGAGATGGTTTGAGAAAGAATAAGTTTATAAGTTGAGAAATGAAGAAAATAGGAAAGTGAGAAGCCATTTCGGCTCAAAATGGCTTTATTTTGATGAAATGGACCTAAAAACTTAGAACTTAGCTTATTTTATGTCATTTCAAGTCACAATCACTTATAAATATGTAATTATGAGATGTTTTGAGAAAGAATAAGTTTATATGTTGAGAAATGAAGAAAATAGGCAAGTAAGAAGCCATTTTGCCCAATATGGCTTTATTTTGATGAAATGGAGCCAAAAACATAGAAATTAGCTTTTTTATGTCATTTCAACTCACATTAAGTTATAAATATGTAATTATGAGATGGTTTGACAAAGAATAAGTTCATAAGTTGAGAAATGAAGAAAATAGGCATGTGAGAAGCCATTTCGGCTCTTAATGGGTTTATTTTGATGAAATGGACCCAAAAACTTAGAACTTAGCTTCTTTTATGTCATTTCAAGTCACAATAACTTATAAATATGTAATTATGAGATGGTTTGAGAAAGAATAAGTTTATAAGTTGAGAAATGAAGAAAATAGGCAAGTGAGAAGCCATTTCGGCTCAAAATTGCTTTATTTTGATGAAATGGACCCAAAAACATAGAAATTAGCTTATTTTACGTCATTTCAACTCACATTAACTTATAAATATGTAAGTATGATATGGTTTGAGAAAGAATAAGTTCACAAGTTGAGAAATGAAGAAAATAGGCATGTGAGAAGCCATTTCGGCTCTAAATGGGTTTATTTTCATGAAATGGACCCAAAAACTTAGGACTTTGCTTCTTTTATGTCATTTTAAGTCAAAATCACTTATAAATATGTAATTATGATATGGTTTGAGAAAGAATAAGTTCATAAGTTGAGAATTGAAGAAAATAGGCAAGTGAGAAGCCATTTTGGAAAGAAATTGCTTTACTTTGATGAAATAGAGCAAAAAAACTTAGAAATTAGCTTCTTTTATGTCATTTCAAGTCACATTAACTTATAAATATGTAATTATGATATGGTTTGAGAAAGAATAAGTTCGTAAGTTGAGAAATGAAAAAAATAGGCATGTGAGAAGCCATTCCGCCGAGTGAGTTGCGAAAAAAAAATATATGGCTCAATATATTTTTTTTTTAAAAAATATGCAACTTCCGCTGAGGCCGGAACACCCGAGGAAGCCGCCCCTGCTGCCAGAATAGCGAAGGCAGCCCCCGCCGAGGCCACAGCAGCCCTGACAGCCGCCTTTCGAGGCTGCAGCAGCCTAGGCAGCCAGGTGATTTTGAGGCCGGAGCAGCCCCGGCAGCGGCTGCCGAGGCCGGAGCTGCCCGGGCAGCCGCTCCGGAGGCCGGAGCAGCGTAGGGAGCACCAGCCGAGGCCGCCGCTGCCTCGGCATCGGATATGGGGGCCGGGGAGTCGTGCTATTTCGGCGGTTTTATTTTCAGAGGTGCAGTTAGAGAGTGCCTAACGGTTATTTAACACTAAAAAAAATTGAGAAATAAATAAATTACCTCCTTAATCAACCTGACCCACGCACGTGGCCAATCAACGAAGCTACCTATAGCTTGACAAAGCTTTGTTATCTCAACCTCCTCTATCGGTACGGGTAGTGGGATGTCTTCAAACCCCTAAACCACCGAAGCGATCCCAACCGAGTAATGATGTGGTCGTCGCTTGTGCACTACCATACGCCAAAAAACTCAACTCCATACTATTTTCATGCCCCGGGGCTAGAAGTGCACACCGGGTGTATTCCTACACAAGTACAAAAATAAGATAGTTAAATAGGTCTTTTACTACATTATAGATAATATAACGAAATTCATTAAGGTAGAGGGTTACAAATCACCTGTAACTCTGGATATTCATGCGGTGTTGGATTATCAAGCTCCCTCGAGTCCGCATATGTAGGAGTAGGAACCTGCAACAGTACATCAATCATGCCACCTCATATCTCAATCAACTCAGTATTTAAAAACTTTTAATAACTCAATTGAAATTACCTCAGGTGGCACATCTTCACCACGTATCTCATCTCCTCCATGTCTATCACCTTCTCCTTGTCCTTTTGGTTAAGAACATGAGTCGACTGGTGTACTGGCGAGGAACGGCAAAGTCGGTAAGTTCATCTGCTTCGCCCAAGCATTGAATTCACCTACTAACTCATTGCGTACTTGTTCCTTAATTGATGCCACCTTGGCATCCAACTCCTCCGGTGAGTTAACACTGGCTCGAGATCTACCCGATTTCGTGTATTCTAGACCCATCACCTTTTTCCATCCAAGCAATGACCCTCCTGAACCTACTACTCGTCCTGGATGGTATGACCTTCCCAAAGCCATGGTGAAAGGGTCATTCTCCACACTTGGGTTAAATTTGCACTCCACCAGCTCTTGAGTGTGCTCAAGCTGTAGAAAAAGGAAAAAGGATGTCAGTAAGATAGTTAATGGTTTGTATAGTGATTTTGATGCCAAAGTGACTTACAATTCAACAGTTCATAGGTAACTTACAAGTTTATCTGCCATTTTTTTGGTTTCCGGACCCTTAATGACCCATTTTCCGGTCTCCTTATCAAACGTATGGAGAGAACAAAAGAAATCACCAGCACGACTCATCAAAGTAGTGATCGTGGAACTAGAGGGTTCCTTCGATGCCACTAGAAGCGATTTAGGGTATAAACCCTTATCGATCCTCTCAGGTCTCTTTTCAGCAAATGTCTTAGGCCCCATACAATGGACGTACTCCTTCTTCTCTGCATTTTTTTTTTTATTTTTCTCTCGAAGTTCCTACATAAAAACAAATGTAGTATCATTGCTACAAAAAGAGTCAAGCTATTATTAAATTGAGATCAGATTTACACAAACTTACAATGGCTTTCTTTTAAGTCTTCATTCCAACGAACTCTTCCCAGTCTTCTTTTGACACGGTCGACCATTTTTGCCACGGGAGAAGGTCATCCTCATCAGATTTCTTCTTCTTTGATTTCTTCTTCTTCTTGTAGATCCATCCATTAGTCAAGTTGGTCTTAAAGCTTCTGAATCTTTCCGCTAATAAAGATTCAAACACCTTTCTCTTCTCGGCATCATTAGGAATAGAAAACAGCCTCTACAAGCACAAATAAAAACCAATTTTTAGTTTCTATTTACTAACAACCATAAAGTTAAGGTTTCTTAAATTGTCTAAATGTGCCAAAAACACACTTACCCTTGTATCATCCCAAAAGGTTTGAATCAAAGCATTACAAGTGTAATGGGGATTTTCCGCGCACACATGCGAACCTGATTAGCATATTGTCGACACCATTTGGCCCCGGGTTGGCCGTTGTTGTCATACTCCATGACTATGGGACCGTCCGGTTTCTTAAAACTTCTCGTCGGACCCCTTTTCTTTCTTTGAGCCGGTGCCTTTACCCCCCCCCCCCCTCCACCACCTGTGTTGTTTTGATCTTGTCCTTGGCCATGAGTTTCAGGAGTCGGGTTCTCACCAAAAATCTCACATGCTGTATTTTCAATAGGCGGTGCACGTTCAGCTAAAATTTCAAATTCTTCAAGCCTACGCTCAAACTCATCTTGAGCCTGATCCTCTGGCTCACCCAAGTCATCTTCCTTGTTCACATCATAAGGCTCATCCTCGTCCTCATCCTCGTACTCATCCTCATAATCATCATCGTCAATGTCCTCTACACAATGAGGGTCATGATCGTCCTCCGTGAGATATAAGAACCTGTCAAAGCAATCATAAAACAATATTAGTGTATAGTAAAGTATGAGTGCAAATGAGTACACTTAGGCAATTTTAAACTACAAACATGCTAAATATAATGAATATGGGTTGTTAGAATGAATAAATGTTAGTTCATACACAAAACAAAGGACTTGGGTTAAGTAGAAGGTCATTTAAGCCATTTTCACCTACTTATGGTCCTATAACCTTGTATATGCATGATAATGAGTACACTTAGGAAATTTCAAACTACAAACATGTTAAATATAATGAATATGAGTTCATAGAATGATTAAATGTTAGTTCATACACAAAATGAAGGAATTGGGTTAAGTAGAAGGTCATTTAAGCCATTTTCACCTACTTATGGTCCTATAACCTTATATATGCATGTTAATGAGTACACTTAGGCAATTTCAAATTAGAAACATGTTAGTTTATATACAAAAAAAGGATTTGGGTCAAATACAAGATCATTTATGTCATTTATGGTCATTTTCGCCTACTTATGCTCCTATATACATGATAACTAAACTATATTTGCAATTAAACCATTACTAACTTTTAATCATACTACCTCAATCTGAAACTCCTTCGTTGTGGTCTGATCGCATATAACCTACTTTGTTGTCTATGTCATTTAGTACAACATGTCTAGGAATAGTGAAAGGTGCAGAATCATCAAACGCATCATATTCTTCCTCATCCTCAACATCTCCAATGCCTAGGATTCTTCTTTTGCCAGCTAGCACTATAGACCATTTTGAATCGACTAGGTCAGTTACGTAGAACACTTGCTTAGCTTGAGATGCAAGGATAAATGGTTCCGCACTATCATTCAAGTGGCCAAGATCTACAAGATTAAAGTCCTCATATTTGACGTTACGCCTGATATTATCAACCCACTTACACTTGAAAAGAGCAACCGTGAAGTTACAATAATCAAGCTCCCATATTTCTTGAATTCGACCATAGTATGACAACTCTGCATCAACATGTGATTTATCCTTAGCACTTGCAAACTCCCTTGACGATGCCACAAGCGTTACACCACTATTTTGGGTGGAGGAATATTTCAAATCACGACCCTCGGTCCAAAAAGTGTACCCATTGATGTCATATCCCTCAAATGAACGAACATCATCCCTAGGACTGTACGTAAGCCACCGTAATGTATCGGTCACATTAGTATCATCCAATCGAATCATTACTCATCACGAAACCTATTAACAAACCTTTTATTATGCAACTGCATAAGTGCCCTTTCACCTTTCGATGGAAATTCGTCACGCAAACTAGCCATGTGCTCGTCTAAATATGGGTGCACATCTGAAACATGGTGCAACACATAAAGGTGTGCTTGTAAGAACTAATCTCGATCAGGTGACATTTGTTTCAACCCAATTGTGCCATGACCATCAAGTCTACCTTCGTGTCGAGAAGTAGGAAGACCATTAGGTTGAGCAAGGGCTATGTAGTTTTCCACAAAGTTACCTATCTCCTCACCCACGGTCCCTTGCATCATACTTCCTTCAGGGTGAGCCCGGTTCCGTACTTTATCTTGTAATGTACCCATGTTTCTTTCAAAAGGGTAGCACCACCTCATGAACACTAGACCACACAACTTAATCTCATGCACCAAATGAAGAACCAGATGAACCATTATGTCAAAAAATGAGGATGGTAAATATATCTCAAATTTGCACAAAGTTACAACCACATTTGCTTGCAAAGCATCTAGTGTACAAGGATCAAGCACTTTGCTACAAATTGTATTGAAAAACGAACAAAGGCTTGTAATCGCTTCCCTCATGTGCTTCGGTAGAATACCACGGATTGCAATCGGTAGGAATAATTGCATCATAATGTGACAATCATGGGATTTCATACTTGTCAGCTTTAATTCTCCATTCAAGGTTACAAATCTTTTCATGTTATATGAGTACCCTGATGGAACCTTAATGCCCTACAAACATGCACAAAACATACGTTTCTCTACCCTTCACAATGTATAGCAAGCCGGGGGTAAATAATTCTTTTCATCCTTCCCTTTACCCTCAACTTTCTTCTTTGACGCATCTTTGGCCTTTCCCTTTCCCTTGCTCTTCTCCTTCCCTTTTTTCAAAACATTTTCATCTTCTTTTCTCGGTTCCTTCCCCTTTCTAACCTTTTTCTTGAGGCCATAATTCTGGATGAATCCCCATCTCTTTCTAATCTAACCGTGTACCCTTTCCGTCCTTTGTTTTGCCTTGGATATTCATAAGCGTTCCCAAAAGAGCATCACACACATTCTTCTCTATATGCATCACATCAAGACAGTGCCTAAGTCATGTTCTCTCCAGTACGGAAGCTTCCAAAAGATTGATTCTTTCTTATGCAAAGTAGCTGAGACCACAGTTTTTTCAGATTTTCCAAACACCGTTCGTATCCTTTCACACGAGCACAAATCTCAGCACCAGTCAATGGTCTAGGCGCAGTATCCTCTTCCACTGTTCCATCGAAAGCCTTTTTCTACCTACGGTGCGGGTGATCACGCCTAAGGAACCTTCGAGTCTGCAAGTAGACATCTTTGCGAGAATGAGTAGGGTATACGCTTGATGTGTCATCAATACATATGGGGCATGCTTTTTTCCCTTTGACCTTGTACCCACACAAGTTTCCATATGCACGGAAGTCATTCATGGTCCGCATAAGGGCTGCACGCTATGTGAACATCTCGTTCTGATGAACATCGAAAACGAAAACCCCTTCGTCCCACATCTTTCTCAAGTCGTCAATAAGCGGCGCAAGGTAAACATCTATGTCACTTTCAGGTTGCCTAGGCCCCGTTATTAGCAATGAAAGCATTACATACTTACGTTTTATGCACAACCAAGGAGGAAAATTATAAATCACTAAAAGTACCGGCCATGTGTTGTGTTGGGTACTAAGAGTGCCAAATGGATTCATCCCGTCCGTGCACAACCCGAGCCTTAAATTTCTGACTTCATCACCAAATTTCTCAAACTTCAAATCAATGTTCTTCCACTGTGGAGAGTCAGCTAGAGGCTTTAGCATTCTTTTTTCTTTCTTCCCTCTACATGCCACCTCAAGTTTTTAGCGTCTTTTGGTATTGAGAACAGATGCTTAAACCTTGGAATAATGGGAAGATACCACAACACCTTAGCAGCAGGTCCCTCTGTACCAGGATTGCAACTCAAGCGCTTGTAGCGCGACCGCTTGCATCGTGGACACTCCTGTAATTGTTCATACTCATTTCGATATAGAATACAGTCATTAAGACATGCATGTATCTTCTTATACTCCAAACCAAAGGGACACATGAGCTTCTTTGCGTAATAGTAAGACTTAGAAATTTCATTCCCATCAGGCAACATATCACTTAATGCGGTCAACAAAGAAGTAAAACTAATGTCCGTCCACCCATGCTTCGACTTAATGTTGAAAAGTGTTAGCACGGCCGATAGTTTGGAGTATTTTTTGCACCCAAGATACAAAGGCTTTTTGGAAGCCTCTGATAATAACTCAAACACTCCACCTTCAACACCATGCAACATCTCATCCACTTGTTCATCCTCGACCTCATCCGCCTGATCATCATCGGCTCCGTCCTCACCATTATCAACAATATAGTCATCACTCTCGTATTCCTCGTCCACATGAATCTCATTATTTCTAACACGCACATCATTCTGATTTAGATCCCCACTGTACTCTCCACTTTCTCCGTGCCAAATCCACACATGGTATAAATGCCTAAACCCACGACATAATACATGATCTCTAATGATTTCAACACTATCGACCACATTCACATTATTACAATCAACACAAGGACAATAAAGGCCTTTGCCACCTAGTTTGCGTTGATAAGCTAAAGCCCTCTCGCAAAAATCTTGAACCCCATTCTAAAATTCCAATGTATCGTGTCTACCATACATCCAACCACCATCCTTCTCCATTTAGTAAATTGTCTCTAAACATATATAGCAACATATATTGAATAATGTGTAATTGCTACATATTTTATGTAAATCAAATTCAAGTACAAAACATGAATATAGCATTCATATAGTGAAAAAATACATGTTTCCAAAGGGTCCTTATCACTCCAACCAAACCCATCCTTGAATGTCTACTCTCACTAGTGAATGTATGTCAACTTTCCAATTTTAAGGAAAATCCAGTAGCATTTCCCCCCTAGTTCTCCAAGTACACGATGTAGATAATTAATTACCCACATATGTACCTAGAGAACATAGTGAGGAAATGGTAAGCCAAGATGGTCCTTAAAATCGAAAAGAAAACATACATTCACCACCTAAGTGAGAGTACACATTCAAGAATAGTCACAACCGGGGATTATTCAAGACTTTCTCCTAATGAGAAAGCCTTGAACGGGTATCTAGGCATATGATGATGCAAGTATTCTATATATTGTTATATTTATTTGCAATTAAACAATACATAAGTTGCAATTTCATGAATAAACTTTTATTAAATGGATAAATAGAAAGAAATATAGCTTAGTAAAGTTTATAAGTCATACCAATATAGCAACTACCCACTTGAGCTCAATATGTAATCCTCAAGCTAAACTCGTGCTTCAATTCACATATGAATTTACATATTAGAAAAACAAAAAAAAAAAAAAAAATTAGGTTAAATATTATGTATGTACTATTTCTTTCTCATAACATATCAATTCACTAATTTATTTATAAGCTAAAAAACATCATTCATCGAACTAACAATTGCTAAACTATGTATTCACTACTTTAATTCATCTAATTTATTCGAAATTGCTAAACTAAAAAGATTACTAATCTCTAGTTTATTCAAAATTACCCATCAAAACAACTTAAAAGTAACCATTAAAACATTCCAAAATTCATCTACTTTAGTAACAAGGTTACTAATCTCTAATTTAATAAAAAATACCCATCAAAACAACTTAATATTAACCATTTAAACATTCCAAAATTCAACTAATATAATAACAAGGTTTCTAATCTCTAATTTATTCAAAATAACCCATCAAAACAACTTCAAATTAACCATTATAACATACCAAAATTCAACTAATTAAGTAACAAGGTTAATATTCTCTACTTTATTCAAAATTACACATCAAAACAAATTAAATTAACCATTAAAACATACTAAAGTCAAACTAAAAGAGTAACAAGGTTACTAATTTGTAATATTTTCACAATTTCCCAATAAAAAAACCAAAAATTGCTAAAAATTGAAGTAAAATTATATTCAAACCTAAATTTTAATTTGCCTAAATATTCTTCAACATGCAAAAGAAATTAATAATATTATATAATTGATAAAATAATTGTGAATAAAGAAAAAAAATTAAACCTAAAACACTCAAATTGTGGTTTAATGTAGCTTGAAGGGAAGCAGAGATGGAGTAACAGCCGTGGAAGGTGGTGCGGTGGTGCGGCGGCGACCTTCAGGGCGGCGGCGCGGCGTCTTCGAACAGAATAGAAGAAAGGTGGAGGGGGTTTTCGAACAGTAGAGAAGCTAGGTGGCGAGGCTTCTTCGAACAGCAGAAAAGAGGACACGAGCTGTGGTCTTCGAACAAGGGAGAAGAGAGGTTGTGCGGCGTCTTCGAACCTTTGTTCAAGGTGGCAGCTGTGGTGGAGGGAAAAGGGGAGGCGTAGTCGGGTTTTTTTGGGTTTGATCGAATGTAACAGTGGGTTTTTGTGGGTTTAGGTAGAAATGAAAATGTTAAGGAAAGAGGAGGAAGGAAGGAGGGGGAAGGAAGGAGAAAAAAGGGCGCCCTTTTTTTTTTCAAAATGCCACCGGTTCACAAAGGCACCGGTTCAAACCGGTGGCCTTTATATTTTTGGCACCGGTTTGACTTGAATCGGTGCCTTAACTCTTGGTTCTGTTTTCCGCCCATTTTCCAGTCCATTTTTGCCACCAGTTTGGACTGAACCGGTGGCAAAATAAATAATATTCCAGGGTCGAATATAGTAATCATTCATCAATGCATACATTAATCAGATTATAAAGGGTTTTCACTACGTATTACAATCACACATTAATTTACCGGTATTAAATCTCATCTTTCGAATCTCGACTTAACCATTTATAAATTAACCTGCCTATTGAAACTAGACCTAAACATTAATTCTCATCTGTCGAATCTCGAATCAATATTGTTAAACTTATGCATAAAAGATCTGCGCAAATCTAGTCACAGATCATTAATTCAATCAATAGGAAATTAATTAGCATTGACAATTAACAACAATAAATTATCCCTTCATATTATTTATGGATCCCCATAAACCCTAGAAATAGAACTACTCACACATAATAAAAACTAAACTAATCAAAGCAATAAAGCAAGACATGATCAAAAGAATAAAATAAACAACTAAGATTAAGAGAAGAGAAATCGTTACCAAATAAATCTGGAATGAAGAATCAATTAATGAACAAAGTATGAGAGAAAGAAACTAATCTAAAAGCTAAGTAGAGAGAGAAAATCTAAGAAAATAATTAAGAGAGTAAAGAAGAGAGATACTAAAATCGTTTTACGGAGAAGCATTTATACTCCGTACAAATCCTAAACTAAAACAAACTTAAACGTCGAAATTAACTCCTAATAATAACACGCGCTCGATCGGGCGAGGCACCGCCCGATCGAATGCGCCTTTTTGCTCATCAGTACGCTTCTCGCGCCCGGCCGGGCGCGTCACCGGGCACCTACCTTTGCTTCTCTCGCCCGGCCGGGCGCGCCTCCCAGCGCTAGCCTCTTTGGCCGGGCGGCTCTCTTGGGCCACTAATTGGACTACGATTCGGCTCCAATTCTTCGGACCAATCTGGGTTTTCTCTTCGGGTCTTGAATACTTGGTCCAAATGCCCCGATATCACCTACACCGAGCCCTTAATCACCGGTTCGATGGCTCTAGCCGGCCCTGGGCTATAAAACTGGTCGTGCTTCTCCAGTGCTCGTGATTGCTCCAAAATATCTCGGGAAAATGCTCCAAAAGTGCAAATCCCTGCAAAAGTCAACCAAATCTACGAAAACACTAGAAAACACCAATTAGTAATAAAAGTGGCTCTAAAGAGCCAAAAACACTACTAATTATGACCAAAGGACGGGGGTAAAATACTATATAAAATAGACACATCAAACTCCCCCAAGCCAAACCTTTGCTTGTCCCTAAGCAAAGATCTCATCAATGAATCAATAAATATTCTTCACCCCAAAAAGTAAAAATCAAGCACAAACAATTCAGGGTAAATCAAATAAACATGCTTCAAAACCAACCAATCAAATCCATCCAATTACCTTTCCTCCCTAACAATTGTCAAATAGAGCAAACCACAAGAGCATATAGAATTCAAGACTAGTGCTCACACACTCAACTCTCATTTATGTGGCGAGTAAAAGATGTACTCGATCGCTCTCCAACCAACCCCTTTATGTGAACAATGCCCTCCCAACTCACACTCTCGTGTGTATAAAACAATGAACGCTCAACCTACTAGTCGACTCGAAATATGTCAAATCAAAACTTGCATTGATAAACAACACTTTAACATTCATACAACTCTATGCACAAAGGTCGGAAGGTCTTTAAAGCTTGTAATGTAAGGCCAGGGTAAAGGGTAGGAATCATTTGGGAACAAGTGAGAGGAAAGCTATGCTTAAGGGAGCAAATCCTAATAAAACCCATGATCAAAATAAATAATGATCAACATCTCCTACATAACCAACTCTAACATTAATCCACCAAATATACTCCAATCATAATAAACAATCCCAGCTCTTATAATTTCACTCATAAAAATATAATAATGAAGAAGTGGAGTGAATAAACAAACTTTATTTCCAAACTTGAATTTTTCATAGAAGCTCCATTTTTTTTTCTTTTGATCAACCTCCAACTAGAACATTTGAACATTGAACACTTTTTTCTATATTTTTTTCTATTGAAGTTCACTTTTTTCACTTTTTTTCTTTCTTGAACTTCTCTTTTTTTTTCATAACATCATACTTTATTTTTTTCTCAAGAAAATAATACTTTCAAACTCATCAAAAATAAATATGATAAAAAACAAAATAACTTCTCAAAACCCATCCAAATTGTGCAAATAATAAGCACACTACAAACTCCTTCACCTCACTCACTAATAGCTCCCCCAAGCCAAGCTTGAGACTAGTAACCAATGGGGCAAAATAGGCTTGTAATGTGGCTAATAAACAACAAAAGGTCAAGGCAACAACATGGGTAGCAAGAAGGTAACAAATGTATCTACAATCATCTGGAGGCCACCTAAAAGAACAAATGCCTTCGTCCTCCTCAATGTGCATAATAATGAGTCATACAAACATTACTTATAGTTGCAAACCAATACTCAAATTCATTGACATACCCGGAACTAATACACATTCTTAACCAAATCAACTAGTCAAGCACTATATTCACAAGTAGTTGGGCAAAATTGACGCATGTAAAGGTTTCAAGGGAATCAAATATAAAATCATGATCAACTAATCCACAATGCTTATCATCATATACCAAGAATCAAAACAATTTTTCTCAAGTAAGGGGCACAGGGTAGCATGATTTACAATTCATTGGAACGTATTTTTGAATTTTTTATTTTTCAACTTTTTTTTTTTTTTTGTATTTTTCATATATAAGAAAGTAATAAAACTATCTTACAAATCAATAAATCTAACCTAAGAAAACACATCAAAAATAAAAGAAATAAGAAAAAGAAAGATACCAAATCCAAAATCTCCCCCAAGCCAGAATCAGACAATGTCCTCATTAGCTCGGGAACTAGCCCAACATAGCTAGTCCTGATCATCCTCATCCATGGAGCCGAACCCTGCACCTCCACTGCCACCTGCACCACCTGCACTAGAAGAGCTACCACCAAAATAATCAGCATGAAAACTCCCCCCCCCCCGCCGGTCCCTCGAAAGGAATGTCCTGGCCGTACCCATGGAAGGCAGAATAGTCAGTATAAATGCCATGGGCAGTGGGATCCCTATCGTACCCCTGGGGTGGAGGCTGAAACCAGTCAAGGTAAATAGCATCGTCGGGAATGTTTCCCCGACGAGCATAATCATCGTACATAGGGTAGAGAGCTCTACCCTGGTTCCTCTCCAGGTACCCTAACCTTTGGTCTATAGAGCCTTCCATCCTCTTATGGTCAGTGTGGGAATGCTCGATACGTCCTAAGGCCTGACCTATACTCTGAAGGTCCCAAACTGGGTCTGAGTCAACATGAGGGACAGAGTGAGACATGCGAGGTGGAGAAAACGCCACCTCGGGATGAGGCTGAGGCTGGGGTAATGGAACTGGTGGTGCTTGCCCCCTAACGTTGGCAACTAAAAGGTCATACGTGTAGGATGGTTGCCCTGGGGGAAAGGCGGTCAAGTCAGGACTAGGTAGGGGAAAGATGGGCAAAGGCTGCTCGGTCTCAGTCTTAATACACCAGTGGGGTGTCTTCTCAGTATCCGGTCGTACCCACCCCAACTCCTGAAAATACCTAGCAGTCATATAGGTGTCTGGTCCACAATTGGTTAGTTGGTAGGGTCCACCCTCGACAAAACCAGCCTTTTTCACTGCTATTCTAGTGATAAGGCCTCCTATACGAATGGGGGTGCGAAATTGGGTACTAGCTGTGGCATGTCTGCTCAGATGGTGAATAATGTACCTACCTATGTTCAATTTCCCAAACCCAAACACATAGTGTCCTATAATAGCTAGTTCGTTAGTTTGGGCGTTATGGGGCTCGTTCCTACCTAAAAAACACAAACCCGCAAGTCTTTGCCAGATTTTTGGGATAGGGTGATGAATAGGTTTGGTACTAGCATGTTGGGGGTCGGGAGTAGGCAAACCACTCAGAGCATAATAAATCTCACCCATTTTATAGTCAGCATGCCATTGGTGTGGTAATTCAGAATTTAATTCAAACAATTTACAAAATTCTACATAAGTTAAACTAATATTCCTATTGTTCAACCAAAAAATTAAATTCGGTCCATTTCTACTATTTACAACTTTCAAAGAAGACAAGAATTCACAAGTCAATTCACGGTATGTAGGATAGTGCATATCAACAAATTTTCTCATGCCTATGTCATTTAAAAATCGTTTCACAAAATCATACAAACCATACGATTCTAAAGTAGGGCGGTGTAACCACCGTGAAGGAATTACCTCGCGCCCGACTAGGTGTTCTAGCCGCTCCTTTTGCTCTTGGCTAGCAATACGGATTGTCGGCCAGTACGAGAGTTGCAAATCCGGGACATACTCCTCCCTCGAGCTAGAAATCCTACCGAAAATAGACCGAGCCCTCTTTGAAGCCATGGTAAAAATGGGTACGTAAATTTATTTGAATTGAATTCGAAAATTTTGATATAGAAATGTAGAGGATGAAGAGAGTATTAAAAATATGTAAAAAGTTTTGAATTTGGTTGAGGAATGAAGGATAAAACTTAGAGAGAAGTAAGAGGAAATTTGAGTTTTAGAGAGAGAAAGTTATGGAGGAAAGAAGAAATGAAGGAAGGAAGAAAAAGAAAGAAGAAGAAGAAGGCGGACGCCCCTCGCGCCCGGTTGGGCGATCTGAAAAAGAATATGAATGATGTTTTCGCGCCCGGTCGGGCGTCATTCGCCCGATCGGGCGATCTTAAAGCCCGATTTTCTTCAACTCTCGCGACCGGTCAGGCGATCTAACGCTCAAATTTTCGCCTCTTCTCACGCCCGGTCGGGCAAGATTTGCCCGATCGGGCGGACAAATATGTCCGTATACGACGAGTTTCGTACCCGGTCGGGCGCCCATCGCCCGGTCGGGCGAAAATACTCGATTTTTTAATCCTAGCTTTCGCGCCCGGTCGGGCGAGCTTCGCCTGGTCGGGCGCGAGGCAAAATTTGCCGAATTTGTTGCTTTCTTCTTTTCTTCAATTTTTGGCTAACTCTTTTCCTTCAAACCTGTACAAAAACTCATAAAACTCATTAAATTCCCTCATCCCTCCTCTCATAAGAAAAAGAAAGAAAAATTAGTCTAAAAAGCATTAAAAATACGGGTTGCCTCCCGCAAAGCGCTGGTTTATTTAGGTCCCGCATGACCTTCTTACCAAGTACAAGAACTAGGCCCTTGGCCTAACGCTTGATCGGGTGGTTTCTCACCCGGTCGAGCGGTGTTTTGGTTACGACGCGGCTTCTTGACATGCCCTGTGGGATGCCAATTCTCCTTTTCTGGTGGATCCTCCTTGACTTGGGTTGGGGGTTCTTCAATGCTACGCACCAAAGATCCTTCTTTGATTGAGGGTTGCTTCAAATTGTCATTGCATTCAACACTTGCAACTCGATATGGCGGAACACTTACCATAGGCTCCATTTGCACAACTTGCTTGATTGATTCCACCTTTTCATCCTCAAAACCAAGACCGACAGTGTAAAGGGATCTTTCTATTGCATCAACTTCCTTCTACCATTTGTCTATCTCATCTGAAAGGGATGCAACACAAGATACCGCCTCCGAGGGATCTTTTTCAAGAGCTTGGGGCTTGTTAGAATAATTCTTAACCACATTAACACTAAAGCACTTCTCCTCTGTCATGGGGCTTTTAGGGGTATTATTAAGATTAAAAATAATTTTATCGTCCCTTACTGATAGTGTTAATTTACCACTTCTCACATCTATAATTGCTCCTGCACTGTTAAGGAATGGTCTACCCAAAATAATCGGGGTTTGCATATCCTCAGCCATATCAAGAACAACGAAATCAACAGGCATATAAAATTTACCTACTCTAACGGGGACATCCTCTAAGATACCTAAGGGGTATTTGAAAGAATGGTCGGCCATTTGTAAAGTAATATTAGTAGCTTTTAATTTACCCACATTCAACTTGGAACACACATATAATGGCATAACACTAATGCTAGCACCCAAATCACATAATGCATTATCAATCATTAGATTGCCTATATGACAAGGGATAGAAAAGCTACCCGGATCATTTAATTTAGGTGGAGATTTATTTTGAAGTACGACACTACACTTTGTAGTGAAAACTACTGTCTCTACCTCACTAATATACCTTTTTATTGTCAATATTTCTTTCATAAATTTTTCATATGAAGGAATTTGTGTGATTAATTCAGTGAAGGGAACTGTTACCTTCAAATCTTTTACCATCTCAAGGAACTTACCAAACTGCTTATCCAAGTTTGTCTTCAAGTGACAATTAGGGAATGGAAGTTTGATAATCGGCTTTGGAGCATTATTGCTCTTATCTGGAGTGGCCACCTTCTCTGGAGTCGTACCCTGCAATGTAGAATTAGATATATTAGTACTATGCTTTAACCCTGTAGGGCTATTAGCTACATTGTCTGGTTTAACGGAATCAAGATTAACATTGTTTAATAAAACAGGTTCATCAACTCTGGGCGTAGGGGGCCCTTCATAGTTTGAACCACTCCTTAGAGTAATTGCATAAGCTTGATCCGTAGGCCTGGTCGGCTGTGCTGGCAGAGCTCCCTGTTGGCGGGCTTGTAGAGTAGCGGAAAGTTGCGCAATCTGATTATCTACAATTTTATAATGTGCTAGAATTGAATCAATTTGCGCATCTCTACTCTCCATGAGCTTCTACATATTAACCAGCATCGTTCTAATTTCTACCAAAGCGGGGTCGGAAGATGAGGAGGGTTGTTGTGGTTGGTTCTTCTGGCTAGCATTGGGATGGTAATATTTCTGCTGATGTTGCTGTGGCACCTACGAATCTTGTGGTGGTGGATTTTGAACATTAGTACTCCGGTAGGAAAGGTACGGATGATTCCGATACCCAGGATTGTAGGTGTTGGAGTATGGGTTATTCTGCCTATAAGCTTGAAAGGCATTAACTTGTTCCACGGAACTCCTGCAATCTAGTTCCCAATGACCTATAATTCCACAATTTTCATATAAAGCCTCATTAGCGTTATTATTAATTGCAGAAACATTAGCTACATTAGCAGTGCTAAGATTATCTATTTTTTGGCATATAGAGGTCAATCAAGATTGGAAAAAGGATACAAAGTCAACACTATGCTTCCCTTGTTATCAAAGCCTCAAGGATTCCCATATTGGGAATTATGTATCGCCATATCTTCAATAACCTGACCTGCATCATCAACATTAAGATTCATAAATCTCCCACTAGCTGCAGAATCTAAAATTATTCTAGAAGAATTTCCAATGCCATTGTAAAAGGCTTGGATTAACTGCCATTGTGCCAAATTATGGTGGGGGCATTCTCTTTGTAAGTCCTTCAACCTGTCCCAAGCCTCATATAAAGTTTCATCGGCTTCTTGGGCAAAGTTCTGAATTGCACTCCGTAGTATGGCTGTTCTCTCTGCTGGATAATACTTGTTATAAAAATTTAAAACAAGAGTTTCCTAGTCAGTTATACCAAGTGCAGTTCTATTTAAACCATAATTTGGCTTTTCCAGTTAAAGAGAAAGGAAAGAGAATCTCCCTGATTTGGTCTTGTGTGACCCCGGCTTGCTTGATGGTATTACAATATTGACAATAGTCTGCAATGTGAAGATTTGGGTCTTCACCCTTGGCTCCACTGAATTTCTTCCTCTCTATCATCGTTATAAATTGGGGTTTAATCTCAAATTGTACCCCATCAAGAGCCGGAGTGGGAGTGAGATGTGGAAAATCTGTAAGCTTTGGTTGTGAGTAATCACTAAGCTTCTTTGGAGCCGTCATCTCTGATTCTAGATCTGATGATACCTCTGAATCACTAGAACCAGTTGGAGGATCTCAGTGTTATTATTACACCAGAGTCCGCAAGAATTTGCTTGTAGAGGTTCTTCTGTCTATGGAAGGATCGTTCAATCTCATGATCGAATGGGATGTACCCTGATTTGGAACAACTGGGCATAAACAAAAAAAACTAAAAGCAAATATGAGATTTGCCTCAAAGAACTAATTTTCTCTAAGACAAAAAGAAATAACCTAGACTACAAAAATAATTAGAAATAAAAATAAAATTGTTCCCCCGGCAACGGCGCCAAATTTTGACAGGGTAAAGTCGTATCCCCAAATCAAAAATAATTCCTAAATCCTCGAAACTAATGTATATAGGGAAGTAGGGTCGTATCCATAGAGAAACGAGTCTTTCTATTCCTAATTAACTAATGTAATCTAAATTATAAAGTAACCAATATGTGAATTTGAATATGAAACTAAACTACGAAGATTAAGAGTAGGGAGAAAACAATGGATAAAAGGATCTAGGGCATAGGTTCACCAATAAATAATATTCCAAGGTCGAATATAATAATCATTCATCAATGCATACATTAATCAGATTATAAAGGGCTTTCGCTACGTATTACAATCACACAATTAATTTACCGGTATTAAATCTTGATTAGGGGATTTTTATCCACCAATCACCGTTTGACAAGTGGACCAACCAGGTTCCGCCACGTGTCCTTCACGTAGGCCAATAGGAGCCTGCCACGTGTCAATCACAGATACGTCCTCTACGGACCAATTGAGACACGCCACGTGTCCACC
>NW_018742664.1:0-25657 GCF_001683475.1 Chenopodium quinoa
TGACCCGAACTTCCAGGACTTCATCAACCGTCACTCGTTCAGGTAACTCAGTTCTCTTACTCTTAATTTTCTTTTTATTTTTTGAAATGGCACCACGGAAGCACACGACACGACCTAAGTTAGTGATCAGCCGGTCACCGGGGACGGCTGAATCTAGGACTAGGAGTGCCGCCTGCCCTTTTCTGGACCCATCTTTGCTCTTTATACAAAGTCCGACTGTATCTGTGTCTATGCAGAACGTGATGGCCAGAACGAAACAGACTGCTAAGATATCAAACTCAGACGGCTCCTCCCAAAGGGTGCTCCTTAGTGAAACATCTGACCAGGCGCCAGATGTAGAACGAGGCGACTGTCAAGCCGACAGTTCTGAGAGAGGGGCCAAGGTGTTCCCTTCCCATCTTACCGTTGACATGTCTAATTTTCCTCCTGCTCCTTCTAAAGGGAGAGGAGGCGGCCCCTCTAGGAGAGGGGAGGAGTCGTCCTCTGCGGACTCGTCAGAGGACGAGTCCGAGTCCAGCTCCTCTGGACACAGTTCTCCAGGCTCAGAAGAAAAACATAGCCGCCTACAAGAGGCGAGACTTTCTCATGCAGTTGAGAAGGGGGATAATTGGGCAGAGCCGTCCGCCTCTTACAGAGAGGAAAACGCCCCCTACTACTGCAGGGTACCCCGGGGCCGGATTGCAACCATGCAAGACAACGTGGCGAGCTTTATTGCTAACCACAAAATGGGCCCGGAATTTTTACCGTTCGTGCCGGATCCAGAAGACACTGTCGTCTGGCCGGCTGGTACCAGCTATGGTGACGGCTGCTTTGGCTGCTATGTGGCGGCCATCAAAGCTGGACTGCGCTTCCCATTACATCCGGCTGTTCAGCGGATTTTAGATGGGTATGATCTGGGGTTATGGCAGTTAGCCCCCAACTCTTGGGTAAACGTACTCGGCTATGTGGCCGGGTGCGAAATGAACGGGGTGGAGCCAAGCTTTGAGGCTTTCGCCCACATGAACTATCTCAGCCGGACCCCTAAGTCGGGAGGTACCGGCTGGTATCAATTAACAAGCTATAGGGGTTACCTCATGACGAGAGGTAAGGCGAACAAATGGAAGGATTGGCGGAACACCTTCCTTATTATCGAGGGTTCAGACACGGAGCTGAACAAACGCTTTAACAAGTGGAATAGGGATCCGCCTCTTCTCGCAGGCGCCGCAGCATGCCGCCTGTTCCCCCAAAGGCTAAAAAAGAGATCCTAGACAAAGACTCTTCAAAGTAGAGACTAGGGTGAACTCTACTTCAGGGGTACGAGAGCAAGTACCCCTAAACTGCGTCCCGAGCTTCAAGTGGCTCTATGACGAGTACTTTTTGGTTGCCTGTGGCCTCAGCAGTCGGTGCTCTAGAGGTAGCCGGCCTGACAAATACTCTGTTTTTTCACGCCTTGTTTACTTGGGATTTTTACTAACTTTGCTGTTTATTTCTTGCAGCTGACGCCATGAGTAAAATAACAGCATCCAAGACTGCAGCGGCCATATTGCGGGCCTCGCTCATGAAACAGTCGTATGCCGACTCCCCTAACAAGGAGGCACCCTTGGTTAGCTTCGAAAACTCTTCCTCTTTTAGTTGTCTTATGCATATACTAACTCTTTTTGTTTTCAGTCTGGCACTCCAAGGGCTTCCTCCTCGCAGCAGCCGGACCCCAAGGCCCGGAGGACGACTGTTGCAAGCTCTCCTGGGTCTTCCAGGAAAACAGTGGCGGCTGAGAAGCAGCCGGCCACTTCTTCAAAAACCCAGGCGGGGCCGCCTAGATGTATGGACCCTCACTTGTAAAAAACTCACCCTTGCTTCCTTCTTGACTAGGTCTAACTTGTTTTTTTCCTTTCGCTTAATGCAGCCGGCCCCCAGGGACTTGACTTGGTTGAGGTAGCCAAGTCTATGGTTAAAGTAGTTCCTCCATCTGACAGGGAGGCGGTCAGGGGTGCCGGCACCCTTGACCTTGATGGGATTTCAGGGGTCCTAGCTGAGGTATACTTAGCATATTTTTGAGCTTTTGAGTTCCAGGACGCCTGTTAACTTTTTTGATTGGAAACTGACGCCTGTTTTTCTTTGTACTTAGGCCCTGCTCCGAGTCAACAGCCTTCGCAAGCCGATTGATCGGAAAAACAAAGAGGTAAAGGCCGCAAAAAGCTATGGCCGCCTCCAGCTGTGATAAGGCAATGTTTCAAATTGCCCAAAATGAAGTACTGACCATTGATCTTCTTTATTATCAGGCGCAGGCTACCGCCGCTGTTCGGGCCCAGTTAGAGGCGGCCCAAAAGAAAGTTGACGAGCTGGAGGCGACCGTCACCAACCTTAAGGCCGAGCTGAAACCTCTTCGCCAAAAAATGCACTCTTACGAAGCCATGGAGAAATCTTTGGCCAACGTAAAAGAACGCCTGGTGAACCAAGAGAAGAGTCTTACCCAAGAGCTCTCGGATAAGGCCGAGCAAGAGAAACAAGAGCTCGTCCGGGAGATGGTGGAAGACTCCGCTCAAATCCAGCGCATGACCTGGGAACGACTGTTCCCCAGTGCCGACTTTGCCTCATGGGAAAGAACGTACCGCCAGTGTTCGGAAATATATAATCAACAAGTCCTGGCGGCTGCTGAAGAAGAGGCGTTGGACGGTGCGTTGGAGGAGGAAGAGCCGGTTGTGGCGCTTGTGCCACTTGGGGGTAAGGCATCAAAAGAGGGTGCAGCTAAGGCCGAGTCCAGCAAGAAGAGTGCTGACCAGGCGGCAGCTGCTGATACTGAACTGCCCCCTTCTTAAGCTTTAAGTATTTTTTCTTTTCACGGCCTGCGTGCCGTTTGCTTTGTAATTACCCGGCCAGGGGGCCGGGGTTTTGAATATTCTGCTGGTCTTTAATGGCCGGCTCATTTTTAATCAAATTTTTGTTTTGGTTCAAATTTGTCTAAGTATTTTTAATTTGTTCACTAGACCGACTGTTGTGTATGGCCGAACGTTAAGACAGGTACAAATAGTAAGTATGCCGCCTATGCCCCTGGACGACTGGTGGTCTGTTTCCAGGGTAGATGATCAGTCGGCCATTTATTCAATCGGTATTCGAACTATTTATTCAATTTGTCTGACCAAGTAAATAGAATTACCTAGTCGCCAAGGAATTAAGTAGGAAAACAAGCGGCGGGTACCGGTTGTTTCCCTTTATTGCCAATGTTGGCCTTTAACTCGTAATTTGTTAACCTAGCAAGAGTATTGGTTGAGAGCCTTTGTTTATTAAAAACAAGTGGACGACTCATACCTTTTAGGCTCCATACTAAGTTTGAGTGACTATTAAGTTAACATAGGAGTTACTTAGTCTTCGTCACAATCTTGATTGAGTAGTAGAGGTATCAGGCGGCGTAGGCCGGCTAGACCCCTTGATTCGCCAATGTTTGTTGGCTATTAACTCAATAGGTTATCCAGTAGGAATAGGGGTTCGAGTGCCCTTGTTTGTTTAAAACAGGCGGACGACTCAAACTTTTTAGATTCCATACCAAATTTGAAGGAGTGACTATGAGTTAACTTTGGAGTTACTCAGTCGCCGTCACTTTTGTTTGAGAAGTAGAGGTACCAGGCGGCGTAGGCCGGCTAGACCCCTTGATTCGCCAATTTTTGCCCTTGATTCGCCAATTTTTGTTGGCTATTAACTCAATAGGTACCCCCCGCATTTATCCCAAGTAATACAGGCGGTCATCTGACTCAGATGTCAACTGCTACCACTGGTTTGGTTAGTGATAGAGTTATCCTTGTCTCAAAAACGGCTACGTGGTTGCCCTTGGGGACAGTCGTATAGGTGCCGTGTAATTAGTTTATAGAACAATGTTCCACCCAAAAGGGAGCTGCTCTCTGCGACGAATTTCATCCGGAGGGATGCCGTCGGACGCCTGCTATGATGTTGGGACAGGTCGTATTAGTTTTGTAGATTTGATCAGTTGGCTTGGCGCCTGGTCTGATCATTCGGCCTGTGGCCTTGGTAAGTTCTTGGTGAACGTAGGTGCTAAGTAAAAGAGGAGTAGCCGCCTGTTAGGCACAGGGTCGGCCAGGCCCTAATCTTTTTAGCTAAGTATTGTGAGTAAATACTCAATGGAGAGTAGCCGACTGTAAAGGAACAGACGGCATGCCCCTCTGAAGAGGGAGTGAAAAACTCAATGGAGAGTAGCCGACTGTAAAGGTACAGACGGCATGCCCCTCTGAAGATAGAGTGAAACTCTATGGAGAGTAGCCGACTGTAAAGGTACAGACGGCATGCCCCTCGTAATACAAAATTGAATAGTAAGTGCAAACTTTATTAAGTAGCTCTTTACTTTACATCATTCAGAAGAAATATTTTTTAAGGTTATCTACATTCCAGGTTCGAGGCAACGGTTGTCCGTCTGGTGTTTCCAGACGGTAGGTACCGTCCCTGACTTCCTCATAGATTTGGTAGGGTCCTTCCCAGTTGGGAGTTAGTTTGCCAGACTCATTAGCCCTACCAACTGCTTCCATTTTTCTAAGTACAAAGTCCCCTACTTTGAGTGGACGCCTGTGTACTTTTTTGTTGTATGATCTAGTCATTCTCAGGCGATAGATCTCATGGCGCAAAACAGCATTGCCCCTCTTTTCAGGAAGTGAGTCTAATGCCAGGCGCATAGCTTCCCAGTTTGCCTCTTCGTCATATAGCATTACTCGAAGAGTCGGCTCGTAGTGTTCTATTGGAAGAACAGCTTCTGCACCATAAGTTAGGAGGAATGGAGTTTCTCCAGTCGCCCCTTTTTCAGTCGTCCTAATGGCCCAGAGAACATGTGGTAGTTCATCTGCCCATAGGCCGCCTGCTCGTTCAATCTTTTTCTTGAGACCGTCTGAGATGATTTTATTAAAGGCTTCTACCTGGCCGTTTGCTTGTGGACGGCCGACAGATGCAAAGTAATGTGCAATTCCTTGGTCTCCCAACCAGCTTTTGAGAACAGGCGTCTCAAATTGGGGACCATTATCAAAAACCATAGACATGGGAACCCCGAACCGAGTGATGACGTTTTTCCAAATGAATGAAATTACATCTTTCGTCTTGATTCCCTTTACAGCCTCCGCCTCTACCCATTTAGTGAAGTAGTCAACGGCAACAAGTATATACCTTCTGCCGCCTGTAGCAGGCGTATATGGACCCAGAATGTCCATGCCCCACTTAGCAAACGGTAGTGGGCTGTGAATGGTAGTGAGGTCAGTAGCCGGACGGTGAATTAATTTGCCAAACCTTTGGCGCTTGTCACATTTTTTCACCATCTCCATTGCATCTGCTTCCAAAGTAGGCCAAAAGTAGCCCTGCCGCCTTGCCCTTTGAGCAAGCATCCTACCACCTATATGGGAAGCACAGAAACCAGAGTGAAGATCATCTAGTATCTCTCGTCCCTTTTCAGGAGTAACACACTTTAAGAAGGGTTGAAGGTACCCCCTCTTGTGAAGTTCTCCCTGTATCATTTCAAAACAGGAGGCTCGTTTTTTCAGTGCTGCCGCCTGTTGAGGATCATCCGGCAGTGTACCGTTTGTCAGATATGCCCTGATTGAATCCATCCAGGTTGAGCTTCTGTCTACGATTCCAATAGGGTTTTCCTCGATGCTTCTCTTCTCCATTACTTCCCAAAAAACAGTTCGAGGAGTATCGGAGGAGGCGGATGATGCTAATTTCGAAAGTGCATCTACCTGGTTGTTTTCTGATCTCGGCACTTGGATCAGATGGAAATCCTCAAGGGAGCCGACTGCTTGTCGGACCGCCTGTAAATACTTGATCATGGCCGGATGTGTTGCTTCGTATTCGCCATTGTACTGACTCACTATCAATTGTGAATCAGAACAGGCGTCTATTTTTCTTGCCCCTGCCACCTTGCACATGCGGATCCCGGCTAGTAAAGCTTCATATTCTGCCTCATTGTTTGAAGCCTGAAAACTGAAGCGTAGAGCATACTCGAACCTGTCGCCCTCTGGAGATTGACATACGACGCCTGCTCCACAACCGTTTGAAGTAGAGCTTCCGTCCACATATACCTTCCAGACTTGGTCTGGAATTTGAGAGTCAGGAGGACGAGTCATCTCTACAATAAAGTCAGCAAAGGCTTGCCCCTTCACTGCTTTTCTAGGCTCGAAAGTAACTTCGAGACTCTGCATTTCTATGGCCCATTTGATCATTCGTCCGGACGACTCCATGGTGGTAAGGGGCCGCTTGATTGGTTGGTCGGTATACACGACGACTGCATGTGCCAGAAAGTAGGGCTTCAATTTTTTAACAGCCATGAAGAGTGCAAGACCAAATTTCTCCACTAGGGGATACCTCAACTCGGCATTTTTCAGTACGTGACTGACAAAGTAGACCGGGAGTTGACAGCCGTCCCTTTCAGCAAGGAGCACAGCGCTTAACGCATGATCAGAGACGGCCAGGTACATGTAGAGATTTTCTTTGGGCAAAGGGCTGACCAGCCTCGGCAAGGAATGCAAGTGAACCTTTAATTTCTGGAAGGCGGCCTCAGCATCCGGCCCCCATTCAAACCTTGCCTTTTTCTTAATTGCCTGGAAAAAGTATAGGCATTTGTCGCCTGATCGGCTTAGGAATCTCCCCAAGGCCGCCAGACAACCTGTTAACTTCTGAACCTCTCGGACGGTGCGAGGCGACTGCATGTCAATGACCGCCTGTACCTTCTCAGGGTTCGCCTCTATTCCTCTCTGGTTGATAAGGAATCCGAGAAATTTCCCAGACTCAACTCCAAATACACATTTCTTGGGATTGAGCATGACAAGGTGCCGCCTGAGTGTGGCGAAAGTTTCTCGGAGGTCCGTCAGATGATCTTTCTGAAGTTTAGTCTTGACAATCATATCATCAATATATGCCTCGACGTTTCTCCCAATCTGATCAAAGAACACTGTGTTTATCATTCGTTGGAAGGTAGCCGGGGCATTCTTAAGACCAAACGGCATGACCGTGTAACAGTACAATCCCTGATCAGTGACGAAGGCCGTCTTCTCCTGATCTTTCTTCCATAAAGGAATTTGATGAAAACCAGAATAGGCGTCCATAAAACTCATCAAGGCATGTCCGGCTGTTGAGTCGACCAGGTTATCAATTTTAGGCAGAGGGTAACTGTCTTTGGGGCACGCCTTGTTCAAGTCTGTGTAGTCTACACACATTCGCCAGGTGCCATTCGGCTTTTTAACAAGCACCACATTTGCAACCCAATCTGGGAAGTAACATTGCCGAATGAACCCTGCATCAAGTAATTTTTTGACTTCGGCGGCTGCCGCCTGACCTCTTTCTTCACCATGGTTCCGCTTCTTTTGCCGTACCGGCTTCTTTTTCGGATCCACAGCGAGTTTGTGTACTGCCAGATCAGGACTAATGCCTGGCATTTCATGGACTTCAAATGCAAAGATGTCCTTGTACTCTTTCAACAGGTTGTGAAAGTCGTCACCAAGGTTTCTCAGAGCAGTCGTCCCAACTTTGACTGTTCGGTCAGGACGGGAGTCGTCTAATATCAGGTCCGCATGCTCACCAGCCGGCTGAGGGCGGAACTCATCCGGCCGCTCCTCTGCCAATGATTGCTATTTTCTTGCTTTTCTTGCGGACTCTGTTTGGGACGCCTTTCTTTTTTTGTCGCCTGTTTCTTGAACAGGCACACTCTCCTTGACATTGTCAAGGTCTGTTTTTTCTCCACTTGACCCAGTGGCCATAACAGTGGGCTTGACATCCGAGAGATAGCACTCTCGGGCCATCCTCTGATCTCCCCTTAGGGAGCCGACTGTTCCATTATCCCTTTCAAACTTAAGCAGCATAAGTGACGGGATTATAACAGCCTTGGAATTATTCAGGGTTGGTCGACCCAGAATCATGTTGTAGGCCGAGAGTTCCTCTACCACTAGGAACCGGACTACCATGTGTCGTCCTTCCCCTTTTTCGCCCAGGCGAATGGGTAGATCTACTCGTCCAAGTGGGTGGACGACTCCTCCTCCAAACCCTATTAAAGGGTGGGAGGCCGGATGTATGCAGTCCGTCTGGTATTTCAGTTTTGACAGACATTTGCTGCTGATGAGATCTGAGGAGCTCCCGGTATCTATGAGGATTCGGCCAACTCTCTGGTTGGCCACTTTACATTCAATAACGAGAGGGTCGTCATGCGGCCCCCTTATTCCTCCTAGATCCTCTTCAGTGATGACAATCTCAGGAAATGTATATTTGGACGGCCGTTCTTGGTGAACGGAATTTACATCTAACCGCCTTATATTATCTTTGTTGCCCCTAATAGTGGGGCCGCCTCCTGAGAAGCCGCCTGCAATGGTGTAGACGACTGCATCATCTGTATCGGAACTGTCGGCCTGTTGATTCTTTTTGGCCGACTGCTTTTTTGAGGAAGTGTTCCCCGTAGATTTCTTGACATAAGTGTCAAGATCACCTTGATCAGCCAAGCGGTCTAGGTACCGCATGAGACTGATGCAGTCATTGGTGTGATGACCAACGTCATCATGATAAGCACAAATTTTGTCTTGGTTCCGGTTGCTTGCAGAACCCTTCATGGGGAGCGGCTTCTCAATTGAGAGCCGTCCCTTTATTTCTTTTAGGATAAACTGGATATCCTTGTTAAACACATACTTCGGGGAGTATGGTTTGAATTCTTTTTTCTTTTTCTGAGTCGGCTGTTTAGAGGAATCAGCCGCCCAGACCTCTTTTCTTTTCTCATCTTTGTTGGACGACTGTTTCTGTCGTCCCTCTCTTTTGTCGAACCTCTTCCCGTCCGACTGTTTCATCGTACACAGATCAGTCGCCTGTATATAGGCTTCTGCTTCAATCAAGGCCTCTTGAAGAGTCGCCACCCTTTTTCGAACTAAATCAAATTTGAAGGTAGACCCGTCTTTGAGACCTCTAAAAAAGTCAGTATAAGCTACCTCATCCGGTAACCCTTGAATCTGTATTCTCATCAGGTTGAACCGCCTGATGTAGGAACGAAGCCCCTCCTTCTCGCCCTGCTGAATTGTTCCCAAATCAAGGGTCATTTTCTTCGCAGGGATGTTCATTGCGAAGTTGGAGGCAAATAAGTAAGCAAGCGTCCTGAAGTTGTTTACACAACCAGTCGGCAGGTTGCCGAACCATTGCTGTGCAATTCCCTTGAGAGTCGCTGGGAAACACTTGCACCAAGTGGGATCATCCAACCCTTGAAGGTACATCAGGTTGGTGAATGCCATCAGATGGTCTTTTGGGTTAGTAGTGCCGTCATAGGCGCCTACTAGAACATTTTTTACTTTGGCCGGCTGAGCGGCTTCAGTAATTTCCTTGGAGAAGGCCGACGGCTGTTCACCAAGTCTAAGCAGCCGTAGCTGCCAGTCCATAGGTTGGACGTTTTTTGCTGCAGGTCCACCAAATGGAGGTGGCTGCATAAAATACTGTTGTTGCGGCACAAATGGTAAGTTTGGTACCGCCTGGGCACTATGAAAGCCGGACTGACGGGAGGTGCCGCCTGACTGACTCTCATGGTACGACTGAGTATGCCTCATCGAGGCATTTCGCAAACTGTCCTGAAAATTTGAAGTAGAAGCCGACTCTGATAATCGGTCACTCTTCTTCTGCTCTAGCAGGAGCCGAGCATCTGTGAACGTTTGCTTTGACCCGTCCGCCTGAATATGACGAACCGGTTTCCTATTTCCCGTAGGATAACGGAGTTTTGTAAAATCAAGAGCAGGTGGCTCCCGCTTCTTGGATTTAGGATGGGGAGTCGCCTCTCGCCCTTGAACTGGCTTCCTCTTCAGTGAAGTGGAAGGTTTCTTGGCCGACTGCTCTTTGACTGAAGCAGGCGGTTTTTTGTTGATCAACTCTTGAATCTCTCCCTTGAAGTCCCTCATGAAGGTCATGAGTTCGTTCCTTGTGATGGGAGCAGACCCATCAGTCGGCTGTTGCCGAGCAAGCGGTGCGCCTGCTGGCTCGCTTCCTGTTTGAAGATGCTCCCGTTCCCTCCTTTCGGTATGGCGGGTACGTCGGGCCCTTAGGGTCCCGTCTGGAGCTGTATGAGTTTCAACTTCAAATTCACTTTCGGTATCATGGTCCGACTGAACTTGAGGGTCGTCTAGGGGACGCCTCTCTTCTGGAGTCGGTACAGACTTGGATGCCATCTCTGAAGTACTCTCCCCACAGACGGCGCCAAATGTTTCGGGGTTTTCTGATGTCCTGCGGGAGAGTTACAATTCCGAGACTGGAACCGGGCGCCTGTACCTGCAAAATAACGGAGACTCCTGAGAGCTCCGCCTCCAACGGTCAAGTTAGTACCTGATTAAGGAGTAATTAATACAGAAATTAAAGTAATGAGATCTCTCTAGGTGAGAGTGCTTAGTGTTGGTAATCTGTGTCGTTGGCGAGATTAGCCGGTTGTTAATAACTCTGTTCTTCTCTGCCTGATTTCTTGATTATTCGATCGTGTGATTAATGAGGATTAATTGAGTATTTATAGCCTTGAGAAGCGTGCAACTCTCTAGGTTTAAGGTAAACCTAGGGCTGATCGGGCCTCTAGACTGGATTGGGCCTTGATGGCCGGTTTTCCCATTTGGCATGGGTGGACACGTGGCGTGTCTAAAGTGGTCCGTAGAGGACGTATCTGTGATTGACACGTGGCAGGCTCCTGTTGTCCTTCGTGAAGGACACGTGGCGGAACCTGGTCCACTTGTCAGACGGTGATTGGTGGATAAAAATCCCCTAATCAAAATACATTCTACAAAGCTAATTGAATTAAATGAAAGTCAAACACATTCAAACAAAGCTATTTGAAGCAAATGAAAGTCAAATACATTCTACAAAGAAAATTGAAACAAATGAAAGTCAAACACAGTGAAACAAAGTTATTTGAATCAAATGAAAGTCAAATACATTCTACAAAGCTAATTGAATCAAATGAAAGTCAAACACATTCAAACAAAGCTAATTTAATCAAATGAAAGTCAAACACATTCAAACAAAGCTATTTTAATTAAATGAATAGCAAATACATTCTACAAAGCTAATTGAATCAAATGAAAGTCAAACACATTCAAACAAAGGTAATTGAAGAAAATGAAAGTCAAATACGTTCTACAAAGCTAATTAAATCAACTGAAAGTCAAACACATTCAAACAAAGCTATTTGAATCAAATGAAAGTCAAATACATTCAAACAAAGCTATTTGAATCAAATGAAAGTCAAATACATTCTACAAAGCTAATTGAATCAAATGAATGTCATACACATTCAAACAAAGCTATTTGAATCAATTGAAAGTCAAATACATTCTACAAAGATGATGGAATCAAATGTAAGTCAAACGCATTCAAACAAAGCTATTTGAATCAAATGAAAGTCAAATACGTTCTACAAAGCTAATTATATCAAATGAAAGTCTAACGCAATCAAATAAAGCTATTTGAGTCAAATGAAAGTCAAACACATTCAAACAAAGTTGGTTAAATTAAATGAAAGTGAAATGTATTCTACAAAGCTAATTGAATCAAATGAAAGTTAAACGCATTCAAACAAAGCTATTTGAATCAAATGAGAGTCAAATACATTTTACAAACCTAATTGAATCAAATGAAAGTCAAACACATTTAAACAAAGCTAATTGAATCAAATGAATGTCAAACACATTCAAACAAAGCTATTTGAATCAATTGAAAGTCAAATACATTCTACAAAGCTGATGGAATCAAATGTAAGTCAAACGCATTCAAACAAAGCTATTTGAATCAAATGAAAGTCAAATACGTTCTACAAAGCTAATTATATCAAATGAAAGTCTAACGCAATCAAATAAAGCTATTTGAGTCAAATGAAAGTCAAACACATTCAAACAAAGTTGGTTAAATTAAATGAAAGTGAAATGTATTCTACAAAGCTAATTGAATCAAATGAAAGTTAAACGCATTCAAACAAAGCTATTTGAATCAAATGAGAGTCAAATACATTTTACAAAGCTAATTGAATCAAATGAAAGTCAAACACATTTAAACAAAGCTAATTGAATCAAATGTAAGTCAAATACATTCAACAAAACTAATTGAATCAAATGAAAGTCAAACACATTCAAACAAAGCAAATCGAATCAAATGAAAGTCAAGCACATTCAAACAAAGCTATTTTAATCAAATGAATGTCAAATACATTCTACAAAGCTAATTGAATCAAATGAATGTCAAACACATTCAAACAAAGCTATTTGAATCAAATGAAAGTCAAACACATTCAAACAAAGCTATTTGAATCAAATGAGAGTCAAATACTTTCAAACAAAGCGAATTAAATCAAATAAAAGTCTAATACATTCTACAAAGCTAATTGAATTAAATTAAAGTCAAACACATTCAAACAAAGCTAATTGAATCAAATGAAAGTGAAATGCATTCTACAAAGCAAATTGAATTAAATGAAATTCAAACACATTCAAACAAAGCTATTTGAATCAAATGACAATCAAATACATTCTACAAAGCTAATTGAATCAAATGAAAGTCAAACACATTCAAACAAAGCTAATTGAATCAAATGAAAGTCAAACACATTCAAACAAAGCTATTTTAATTAAATGAATGTCAAATACATTCTACAAAGCTAATTGAATTAATGAAAGTCAAACACATTCAAACAAAGCTATTTGAAGCAAATGAAAGTCAAATACATTCTACAAAGAAAATTGAAACAAATGAAAGTCAAACACAGTGAAACAAAGTTATTTGAATCAAATGAAAGTCAAATACATTCTACAAAGCTAATTGAATCAAATGAAAGTCAAACACATTCAAACAAAGCTAATTTAATCAAATGAAAGTCAAACATATTCAAACAAAGCTATTTTAATTAAATGAATAGCAAATACATTCTACAAAGCTAATTGAATCAAATGAAAGTCAAACACATTCAAACAAAGGTATTTGAAGAAAATGAAAGTCAAATACGTTCTACAAAGCTAATTAAATCAAATGAAAGTCAAACACATTCAAACAAAGCTATTTGAATCAAATGAAAGTCAAATACATTCAAACAAAGCTATTTGAATCAAATGAAAGTTAAATACATTCTACAAAGCTAATTGAATCAAATGAATGTCATACACATTCAAACAAAGCTATTTGAATCAATTGAAAGTCAAATACATTCTACAAAGCTGATGGAATCAAATGTAAGTCAAACGCATTCAAACAAAGCTATTTGAATCAAATGAAAGTCAAATACGTTCTACAAAGCTAATTATATCAAATGAAAGTCTAACGCAATCAAATAAAGCTATTTGAGTCAAATGAAAGTCAAACACATTCAAACAAAGTTGGTTAAATTAAATGAAAGTGAAATGTATTCTACAAAGCTAATTGAATCAAATGAAAGTTAAACGCATTCAAACAAAGCTATTTGAATCAAATGAGAGTCAAATACATTTTACAAACCTAATTGAATCAAATGAAAGTCAAACACATTTAAACAAAGCTAATTGAATCAAATGAATGTCAAACACATTCAAACAAAGCTATTTGAATCAATTGAAAGTCAAATACATTCTACAAAGCTGATGGAATCAAATGTAAGTCAAACGCATTCAAACAAAGCTATTTGAATCAAATGAAAGTCAAATACGTTCTACAAAGCTAATTATATCAAATGAAAGTCTAACGCAATCAAATAAAGCTATTTGAGTCAAATGAAAGTCAAACACATTCAAACAAAGTTGGTTAAATTAAATGAAAGTGAAATGTATTCTACAAAGCTAATTGAATCAAATGAAAGTTAAACGCATTCAAACAAAGCTATTTGAATCAAATGAGAGTCAAATACATTTTACAAAGCTAATTGAATCAAATGAAAGTCAAACACATTTAAACAAAGCTAATTGAATCAAAAGTAAGTCAAATACATTCAACAAAACTAATTGAATCAAATGAAAGTCAAACACATTCAAACAAAGCTAATCGAATCAAATGAAAGTCAAGCACATTCAAACAAAGCTATTTTAATCAAATGAATGTCAAATACATTCTACAAAGCTAATTGAATCAAATGAATGTCAAACACATTCAAACAAAGCTAATTGAATCAAATGAAAGTCAAACACATTCAAACAAAGCTATTTTAATTAAATGAATGTCAAATACATTCTACAAAGCTAATTGAATTAAATGAAAGTCAAACACATTCAAACAAAGCTATTTGAAGCAAATGAAAGTCAAATACATTCTACAAAGAAAATTGAAACAAATGAAAGTCAAACACAGTGAAACAAAGTTATTTGAATCAAATAAAAGTCAAATACATTCTACAAAGCTAATTGAATCAAATGAAAGTCAAACACATTCAAACAAAGCTAATTTAATCAAATGAAAGTCAAACACATTCAAACAAAGCTATTTTAATTAAATGAATAGCAAATACATTCTACAAAGCTAATTGAATCAAATGAAAGTCAAACACATTCAAACAAAGGTATTTGAAGAAAATGAAAGTCAAATACATTCAAACAAAGCTATTTGAATCAAATGAAAGTCAAATACATTCTACAAAGCGGATTGAATCAAATGAATGACAAACACATTCAAACAAAGCTATTTGAATCAATTGAAAGTCAAATACATTCTACAAAGCTGATGGAATCAAATGTAAGTCAAACGCATTCAAACAAAGCTATTTGAATCAAATGAAAGTCAAATACGTTCTACAAAGCTAATTATATCAAATGAAAGTCTAACGCAATCAAATAAAGCTATTTGAGTCAAATGAAAGTCAAACACATTCAAACAAAGTTGGTTAAATTAAATGAAAGTGAAATGTATTCTACAAAGCTAATTGAATCAAATGAAAGTTAAACGCATTCAAACAAAGCTATTTGAATCAAATGAGAGTCAAATACATTTTACAAACCTAATTGAATCAAATGAAAGTCAAACACATTTAAACAAAGCTAATTGAATCAAATGTAAGTCAAATACATTCAACAAAGCTAATTGAATCAAATGAAAGTTAAACACATTCAAACAAAGCTAATCGAATCAAATGAAAGTCAAGCACATTCAAACGAAGCTATTTTAATCAAATGAATGTCAAATAAATTCTACAAAGCTAATTGAATCAAATGAATGTCAAACACATTCAAACAAAGCTATTTGAATCAAATGAAAGTCAAACACATTCAAACAAAGCTATTTGAATCAAATGAGAGTCAAATACATTCAAACAAAGCGAATTAAATCAAATAAAAGTCTAATACATTCTACAAAGCTAATTGAATTAAAATAAAGTCAAACACATTCAAACAAAGCTAATTGAATCAAATGAAAGTGAAATGCATTCTACAAAGCAAATTGAATTAAATGAAATTCAAACACATTCAAACAAAGCTATTTGAATCAAATGTCAATCAAATACATTCTACAAAGCTAATTGAATCAATTGAAAGTCAAACACATTCAAACAAAGCTATTTGAATCAAATGAAAGTCAAATACATTCTACAAAGCTAATTGAATCAAATGAAAGTCAAACACATTCAAACAATGCTAATTGAATCAAATGAAAGTCAAACACATTCAAACAAAGCTATTTTAATTAAATGAATGTCAAATACATTCTACAAAGCTAATTGAATCAAATTAAAGTCAAACACATTCAAACAAAGGTATTTGAAGAAAATGAAAGTCAAATACGTTCTACAAAGCTAATCGAATCAAATGAAAGTCAAACACATTCAAACAAAGCTATTTGAATCAAATGAAAGTCAAATACATTCTACAAAGCTAATTGAATCAAATGAATGTCAAACACATTCAAACAAAGCTATTTGAATCAAATGAAAGTCAAACACATTCAAACAAAGCTATATGAATCAAATGAGAGTCAAATACATTCAAACAAAGCGAATTAAATCAAATGAAAGTCAAATACGTTCTACAAAGCTAATTGAATTAAATGAAAGTCTAACACAATCAAATAAAGCTTTATGAGTCAAATGAAAGTCAAACACATTCAAACAAAG
Source organism: Chenopodium quinoa (assembly GCF_001683475.1). Lineage (NCBI taxonomy): Eukaryota > Viridiplantae > Streptophyta > Magnoliopsida > Caryophyllales > Amaranthaceae > Chenopodium > Chenopodium quinoa. The sequence continues at coordinate 16,013 of NW_018742664.1, forward strand.
TTGGTTAAATTAAATTGAAGTGAAATGTATTCTACAAAGCTAATTGAATCAAATGAAAGTTAAACGCATTCTAACAAAGCTATTTGAATCAAATGAGAGTCAAATACATTTTACAAAGCTAATTGAATCAAATGAAAGTAAAACACATTTAAACAAAGCTAATTGAATCAAATGTAAGTCAAATACATTCAACAAAGCTAATTGAATCAAATGAAAGTCAAACACATTCAAACAAAGCTAATCGAATCAAATGAAAGTCAAGCACATTCAAACAAAGCTATTTTAATCAATTGAATGTCAAATACATTCTACAAAGCTAATTGAATCAAATGAATGTCAAACACATTCAAACAAAGCTATTTGAATCAAATGAAAGTCAAACACATTCAAACAAAGCTATTTCAATCAAATGATAGTCAAATACAATCAAACAAAGCTAATTAAATCAAATAAAAGTCTAATACATTCTACAAAGCTAATTGAATTAAATTAAAGTCAAACACATTCAGACAAAGCTAATTGAATCAAATGAGAGTCAAATACATTCAAACAAAGCTAATTTAATTAAATGCATTCTACAAAGCAAATTGAATTAAATGAAATTCAAACACATTCAAACAAAGCTATTTGAAACAAATGACAATCAAATACATTCTACAAAGCTAATTGAATCAATTGAAAGTCAAACACATTCAAACAAAGCTATTTGAATCAAATGAAAGTCAAATACATTCTACAAAGCTAATTGAATCAAATGAAAGTCAAAAACATTCAAACAAAGCTAATTGAATCAAATGAATGTCAAACACATTCAAACAAAGCTATTTTAATTAAATGAATGTCAAATACATTCTACAAAGCTAATTGAATCAAATTAAAGTCAAACACATTCAAACAAAAGTATTTGAAGAAAATGAAAGTCCAATACGTTCTACAAAGCTAATTGAATCAAATGAAAGTCAAACACATTCAAACAAAGCTAAATGAATCAAATGAAAGTCAAATACATTCTACAAAGCTAATTGAATCAAATGAATGTCAAACACATTCAAACAAAGCTATTTGAATCAATTGAAAGTGAAATACATTCTACAAAGCTGATGGAATCAAATGTAAGTCAAACACATTCAAACAAAGCTATTTGAATCAAATGAAAGTCAAATACGTTCTACAAAGCTAATTGTATCAAATGAAAGTTTAACGCAATCAAATAAAGCTATTTGAGTCAAATGAAAGTCAAACACATTCAAACAAAGTTGGTTAAATTAAATGAAAGTCAAATACATTCTACAAAGCTAATTGAATCAAATGAAAGTTAAACACATTCAAACAAAGCTAATCGAATCAAATGAAAGTCAAGCACATTCAAACAAAGCTATTTTAATCAAATGAATGTCAAATACATTCTACAAAGCTAATTGAATCAAATAAATGTCAAACAAATTCAAACAAAGCTATTTGAATCAAATGAAAGTCAAACACATTCAAACAAAGCTATTTGAATCAAATGAGAGTCAAATACATTCAAACAAAGCGAATTAAATCAAATAAAAGTCTAATACATTCTACAAAGCTAATTGAATAAAATTAAAGTCAAACACATTCAAACAAAGCTAATTGAATCAAATGAAAGTGAAATGCATTCTACAAAGCAAATTGAATTCAATGAAATTCAAACACATTCAAACAAAGCTATTTGAATCAAATGACAATCAAATACATTCTACAAAGCTAATTGAATCAATTGAAAGTCAAACACATTCAAACAAAGCTATTTGAATCAAATGAAAGTCAAATACATTCTACAAAGCTAATTGAATCAAATGAAAGTCAAACACATTCAAACAAAGCTAATTGAATCAAATGAAAGTCAAACACATTCAAACAAAACTATTTTAATTAAATGAATGTCAAATACATTCTACAAAGCTAATTGAATCAAATGAAAGTCAAACACATTCAAACAAAGGTATTTGAAGAAAATGAAAGTCAAATACGTTCTACAAAGCTAATTGTATCAAATGAAAGTCAAACGCAATCAAATAAAGCTATTTGAGTCAAATGAAAGTTAAACACATTCAAACAAAGTTGTTTAAATTAAATGAAAGTGATATGTATTCTACAAAGCTAATTGAATCATATGAAAGTTAAACGCATTCAAACAAAGCTATTTGAATCAAATGAAAGTCAAATACATTCAACAAAGATAATTGAATCAAATGAAAGTCAAACACATTCAAACAAAGCTAATTGAATCAGATGAAAGTCAAGCACATTCAAACAAAGCTATTTTAATCAAATGAAAGTCAAATACATTCTACAAAGCTAATTGAATCAAATGAAAGTCAAACAGATTCAAACAAAGCTATTTAAATCAAATGAAAGTCAAACACATTCAAACAAAGCTATTTGAATCAAATGAGAGTCAAATACATTCAAACAAAGTTAATTAAATCAAATAAAAGTCTAATACATTCTACCAAGCTAATTGAATTAAATTAAAGTCAAACACATTCAAACAAAGCTAATTAAATCAAATGAAAGTCAAACACATTCAAACAAAGATTTCGAATCAAATGAAAATCAAATACATTCTAGAAAGCTAATTGAATCAAATGAAAGTCAAACACATTCAAATAAAGCTTTTTGAATCAAATGAAAGTCAAATACATTCTACAAAGCTAATTGAATCAAATGAAAGTCAAACACATTCAAACAAAGCTATTTGAATCAAATGAGAGTCAAATAAATTCAAACAAAGCTAATTAAATCAAATAAAAGTAACATACATTCTACAAAGCTAATTGAATCAAATGAAAGTGAAACACATTCAAACAAAGCCTTTTAAATCAAATGAAAGTCAAACACATTCAAAAAAAGCTTTTTAATTTAAATGAAAGTCAAATACATTCAAAAAAAGCTATATTAATCAAATGAAAGTGAAATGCATTCTACAAATCAAATTGAATTAAATGAAATTCAAACACATTCAAACAAAGCTATTTGAATCAAATGACAGTCAAATACATTCTACAAAGCTAATTGAATCAATTGAAAGTCAAACACATTCAAATAAAGCTATTTGAATCAAATGAAAGTCAAATACATTCTACAAAGCTAATTGAATCAAATGAAAGTCAAACACATTCAAACAACGCTAATTGAATCAAATGAAAGTCAAACACATTCAAACAAAGCTATTTGAATCAAATGCGAGTCAAATACATTCTACAAAGCTAATTGAATAAAATGAAAGTCAAACACATTCAAACAAAGCTAATTGAATCAAATGAAAGTCAAATACATTCAACAAAGCTAATTGAATCAAATAAAAGTCAAACACATTCAAACAAAGCTAATTGAATCAAATGAAAGTAAAATACATTCTACAAAGCTATATGAATCAAATAAAAGTCAAACACATTCAAACAAAGCGATTTGAACCAATTGAAAGTCAAAGATATTCTACAAAGCTGATGGAATCAAATGAAAGTCAAACACATTCAAACAAAGCTATTTGAATCAAATTAAAGTCAAATACGTTCTACAAAGCTAATTGTATCAAATGAAAGTCAAACGCTATCAAATAAAGCTATTTGAGTCAAATGAAAGTCAAACACATTCAAACAAAGTTGTTTAAATTAAATGGAAGTGAAATGTATTCTACAAAGCTAATTGAATCAAATGAAAGTTAAACGCATTCAAACAAAGCTATTTGAATCAAATGAAAGTCTAATACATTCAACGAAGCTAATTGAATAAAATGAAAGTCAAACACAGTCAAACAAAGCTATTTTAATTAAATGAATGTCAAATACATTCTACAAAGCTAATTGAATCAAATGAAAGTCAAACACATTCAAACAAAGGTATTTGAAGAAAATGAAAGTCAAATACGTTCTACAAAGCTAATTGAATCAAATGAAAGTCAAACACATTCAAACAAAGCTATTTGAATCAAATGAAAGTTAAATACATTCTACAAAGCTAATTGAATCAAATGAATGTCAAACACATTCAAAAAAAGCTATTTGATTCAATTGAAAGTCAAATACATTCTACAAAGCTGATGGAATCAAACGTAAGTCAAACACATTTAAACAAAGCTATTTGAATCAAATGAAAGTCAAATACGTTCTACAAAGCTAATTGTATCAAATGAAAGTCTAACGCAATGAAATAAAGCTATATGAGTCAAATGAAAGTCAAACACATTCAAACAAAGTTGGTTAAATTAAAGGAAAGTTAAATGTATTCTACAAAGCTAATTGAATCAAATGAAAGTTAAACGCATTCTAACAAAGCTATTTGAATCAAATGAAGTCAAATACATTTTACAAAGCTAATTGAATCAAATGAAAGTCAAACACATTTAAACAAAGCTAATTGAATCAAATGTAAGTCAAATACATTCAACAAAGCTAATTGAATCAAATGAAAGTCAAACACATTCAAACAAAGCTAATCGAATCAAATGAAAGTCAAGCACATTCAAACAAAGCTATTTTAATCAAATGAATGTTAAATACATTCTACAAAGCTAATTGAATCAAATGAATGTCAAACACATTCAAACAAAGCTATTTGAATTAAATGAAAGTCAAACTCATTCAAACAAAGCTATTTGAATCAAATGAGAGTCAAACACATTCAAACAAAGCGAATTAAATCAAATAAAAGTCTAATACATTCTACAAAGCTAATTGAATTAAATTAAAGTCAAATACATTCAAACAAAGCTAATTGAATCAAATGAAAGTGAAATGCATTCTACAAAGCACATTGAATTAAATGAAATTCAAACACATTCAAACAAAGCTTTTTGAATCAAATGACAATCAAATACATTCTACAAAGCTAATTGAATCAATTGAAAGTCAAACATATTCAAACAAAGCTATTTGAATCAAATGAAAGTCAAATACATTCTACAAAGCTAATTGAATCAAATGAAAGTCAAACACATTCAAACAAAGCTAATTGAATCAAATGAAATTCAAACACATTAAAACAAAGCTATTTTAATTAAATGAATGTCAAATACATTCTACAAAGCTAATTGAATCAAATGAAAGTCAAACACATTCAAACAAAGGTATTTGAAGAAAATGAAAGTCAAATACGTTCTACAAAGCTAATTGTATCAAATGAAAGTCAAACGCAATCAAATAAAGCTATTTGAGTCAAATGAAAGTCAAATACATTCAAACAAAGTTGTTTAAATTAAATGAAAGTGATATGTATTCTACAATGCTAATTATATCAAATGAAAGTTAAACGCATTCAAACAAAGCTATTTGAATCAAATGAGAGTCAAATAAATTCAAACAAAGCTAATTAAATCGAATAAAAGTAAAATACATTCTACAAAGCTAATTGAATCAAATGAAAGTCAAATACATTCAACAAAGCTAATTGAATCAAATGAAAGTCAAACACATTCAAACAAAGCAAATTGAATCAGATGAAAGTCAAGCACATTCAAACAAAGCTATTTTAATCAAATGAAAGTCAAACACATTCAAAAAAAGCTATTTGAATCAAATGAGAGTCAAATACATTCAAACAAAGCTAATTAAATCAAATAAAAGTATAATATATTCTACAAAGCTAATTGAATTAAATTAAAGTCAAACACATTCAAACAAAGCTAATTAAATCAAATGAAAGTCAAACACATTCAAACAAAGCTTTTTAATTTAAATGAAAGTCAAACACATTCAAACAAAGCCATTTAAATCAAATGAAAGTCAAACACATTCAAAAAAAGCTTTTTAATTTAAATGAAAGTCAAACACATTCAAACAAAGCTATATAAATCAAATGAAAGTGAAATGCATTCTACAAAGCAAATTGAATTAAATGAAATTCAAACACATTCAAACAAAGCTATTTGAATCAAATGACGGTCAAATACATTCTACAAAGCTAATTGAATCAAATGAAAGTCAAACACATTCAAACAAAGCTATTTGAATTAAATGAAAGTCAAATACATTCTACAAAGCTAATTGAATCAAATGAAAGTCAAAACACATTCAAACAAATATATTTGAATTAAATGAAAGTCAAATACATTCTACAAAGCTAATTGAATCAAATGAAAGTCAAACACATTCAAACAAAGCTAATTGAATCAAATGAAAATCAAACACATTCAAACAAATCTATTTAAATTAAATGAATGTCAAATACATTCTACAAAGCTAATTGAATCAAATGAAAGTTAAACACATTCAAACAAAGCTAATTAAATCAAATGAAAGTCAAACTCATTCAAACAAAGCCATTTGAATCAAATGAGAGTCAAATAAATTCAAACAAAGCTAATAAAATCAAATAAAAGTAAAATACATTCTACAAAGCTAATTGAATCAAATGAAAGTCAAACACATTCAAACAAATCTATTTAAAATAAATGAAATGTCAAATACATTCTACAAAGCTAATTGAACCAAATGAAAGTCAAACACATTCACACAAAGCTATTTGAAGAAAATGAAAGTCAAATACATTCTACAAAGAAACAAATGAAAGTCAAACACAGTCTAACAAAGTTATTTGAGTCAAGTGAAAGTCAAATACATTCTACAAAGCTAATTGAATCAAATGAAAGTCAAACACATTCAAACAAAGCTATTTGAATCAAATGAAATATAAATACGTTCTACAAAGCTAATTGTATCAAATGAAAGTCAAACGCAATCAAATAAAGCTATTTGAGTCAAATGAAAGTCAAAAACATTCAAACAAAGTTGTTTAAATTAAATGAAAGTGAAATGTATTCTACAATGCTAATTGAATCAAATGAAAGTTAAACGCATTCAAACAAAGCTATTTGAATCAAAATGAGAGTCAAATACATTCTACAAAGCTAATTGAATCAAATGAAAGTCAAACAAATTCAAACAAAGCTAATTGAATCAAATGAAAGTCAAATACATTCAACAAAGCTAATTGAATCAAATGAAAGTCAAACACATTCAAACAAAGCTAATTGAATCAAATGAAAGTCAAAACACATTCTACAAAGCTAATTGAATCAAATGAAAGTCAAACACATTCAAACATAGCTATTTGAATAAAATGAAAGTCAAACACATTCAAAGAAAGCTATTTGAATCAAATGAGAGTCAAATACATTCAAACAAAGCTAATTAAATGAAATAAAAGTAAAATACATTCTACAAAGCTAATTGAATCAAATGAAAGTCAAACACATTCAAACAAATCTATTTAAATTAAATGAATGTCAAATACATTCTACAAAGCTAATTGAATCAAATGAAAGTCAAACACATTCAAACAAAGCTATTTGAATCAAATGAAAGTCAAATACGTTCTACAAAGCTAATTGAATCAAATAAAAGTGAAACACATTCAAACAAAGCTATTTGAATCAAATGAGAGTCAAATACATTCAAACAAAGCTAATTAAATCAAATAAAAGTCAAATACATTCTACAAAGCTAATTGAATCAAATGAAAGTCAAATACATTCTACAAAGCGAATTGAATCAAATGAAAGTCAAACACATTCAAACAAAGCTAATTGAATCAAATGAAAGTCAAACACATTATACAAAGCAAATTGAATCAAATGAAAGTCAAACACATTCAAACATAGCTATTTGAATAAAATGAAAGTCAAACACATTCAAAGAAAGCTATTTGAATCAAATGAGAGTCAAATACATTCAAACAAAGCTAATTAAATGAAATAAAAGTAAAATACATTCTACAAAGCTAATTGAATCAAATGAAAGTCAAACACATTCAAACAAATCTATTTAAATTAAATGAATGTCAAATACATTCTACAAAGCTAATTGAATCAAATGAAAGTCAAACACATTCAAACAAAGCTATTTGAATCAAATGATAGTCAAATACGTTCTACAAAGCTAATTGAATCAAATAAAAAGTGAAACACATTCAAACAAAGCTATTTGAATCAAATGAGAGTCAAATACATTCAAACAAAGCTAATTAAATCAAAAAAAGTCAAATACATTCTACAAAGCTAATTGAATCAAATGAAAGTCAAATACATTCAACAAAGCTAATTGAATCAAATGACAGTCAAACACATTCAAACAAAGCTAATTGAATCAAATGAAAGTCAAACACATTCTACAAAGCTAATTGAATCAAATGAAAGTCAAACACATTCAAACAAAGCTATTTGAATAAAATGAAAGTCAAACACATTCAAAGAAAGCTATTTGAATCAAATGAGAGTCAAATACATTCAAACAAAGCTAATTAAATCAAATAAAAGTAAAATACATTTTACAAAGCTAATTGAATCAAATGAAAGTCAAACACATTCAAACAAATCTATTTAAATTAAATGAATGTCAAATACATTCTACAAAGCTAATTGAATCAAATGAAAGTCAAACACATTCAAACAAAGCTATTTGAATCAAATGAAAGTCAAATACGTTCTACAAAGCTAATGAATCAAATAAAAGTGAAACACATTCAAACAAAGCTATTTGAATCAAATGAGAGTCAAAATACATCTACAAAGCTAATTGAATCAAATGAAGTCAAACAAATTCAAACAAAGCTAATGAATCAAATGAAATCAAATACATTCAACAAAGCTAATTGAATCAAATGAAAGTCAAACACATTCAAAAACAACGCTAATTGAATCAAATGAAAGTCAAACACATTCTACAAAGCTAATTGAATCAAATGAAATTCAAACACATTCAACAATGCTATTTGAATCAAAAATGAAAGTCAAACACATTCAAACAAAGCTAATTGAATCAAATGAAAGTCAAACACATTCTACAAAGCTAATTGAATCAAATGAAAGTCAAACACATTCAAACATAGCTATTTGAATAAAATGAAAGTCAAACACATCAAAGAAAGCTATTTGAATCAAATGAGAGTCAAATACATTCAAACAAAGCTAATTAAATGAAATAAAAAGTAAAAATACATTCTTACAAAAGCTAATTGAATCAAATGAAAGTCAAAACACATTCAAACAAATCTATTTAAATTAAATGAATGTCAAATACATTCTACAAAGCTAATTGAATCAAATGAAAGTCAAACACATTCAAACAAAGCTATTTGAATCAAATGAAATCAAATACGTTCTACAAAGCTAATTGAATCAAATAAAAGTGAAACACATTCAAACAAAGCTATTTGAATCAAATGAGAGTCAAATACATTCAAACAAAGCTAATTAAATCAAATAAAAGTCAAATACATTCTACAAAGCTAATTGAATCAAATGAAAGTCAAATACATTCTACAAAGCGAATTGAATCAAATGAAAGTCAAAACACATTCAAACAAAGCTAATTGAATCAAATGAAAGTCAAAACACATTATACAAAGCAAATTGAATCAAATGAAAGTCAAACACATTCAAACATAGCTATTTGAATAAAATGAAAGTTAAACACATTCAAAAGAAAGCTATTTGAATCAAATGAGAGTCAATACATTCAAACAAAGCTAATTAAATGAAATAAAAGTAAAATACATTCTACAAAGCTAATTGAATCAAATGAAAGTCAAACACATTCAAACAAATCTATTTAAATTAAATGAATGTCAAATACATTCTACAAAGCTAATTGAATCAAATGAAAGTCAAACACATTCAAA